>NC_135787.1:169370000-169650000 GCF_051106095.1 Pogona vitticeps | reverse complement strand
AATGTTGAGGAAGCAAAGGTGGAACTCAAATTTTAATTATTTGAGTCCCTTCATTTCTTTTTCTTTCATAGCAAAAAGACATGGAGGGTATACACATAGTAGGCAAAATCCTTCCAGACCTCTTATACTTTTCCTCTGAATGTGAGTTGATCATGCAAAAAGAGGTTAATTAAGGGGCCATTCATCACTCACCCACATTCCTCACCCACATTGAACAGAAAGAAATCAAAGGCAACATTTGTAAAGGACAAGCTATTAATTAGCATGGTGGGGGACTTCTGCAAGCTGTACTTAGCTATGAATAAATATTACTGGAAAACATTGGCCATAGGAAAGGACATAACTGGATAATATTAGACCTGCATGTGGTCCATAGAACCATTGTTTTCATTCTGCCTCCACCTGATTGTTGAAAAACACTTATTATCCATGCTAAAGGTTCCTAGGGTGGAAACAGTCTTACTTACTTAAAAATTGTGTAATTGAGTCCCGTAAGTCCAGATGTATCTTGCCCATGAAAATCCTCAAAAATTTCTTCTTTTAACCTTTGTTTCAGGAATTCTAGTCCAAATTGTGTCCCTGTAAGAACACATGACTCATTTAACTTTCTATTTTGCTAGAAAGACATGTAGAATATAGAAAAATTACCCCATTTTCCATTTGCATTCTATAGATCAGGTTGGAGTATTGACTAGAACCAACATCTTCCATTTATACCTAATACAGAGATTTTCTTTCTCCTGGGCAAGATGTACTCTTCATATGCTGACCTATAACTTCCAGGCCGGATTACTGCAACATAATCCATGAAGTTGCCCTTCAAAAATACTTGAATGCTTCTGCTAGTGCAGAATGCTGTTGAACATCTCCTAACAGAAAACTCTGAGTATTCATTTTTCTCTGCCAGTTACACTGGTTATCAATTTATCCATCATTCCCTATATTATGCAGCTCTGATAGGAAGCATTGGGAGAGACCATTCAGGGTTTTGGATTGAGGTCTTAATGAGGCCCCCCTTGAGAAAGAACCAGGATCTTCAACTGGTACAACATATAGTAATGAGGCTGGTGAATGGTATCACAATCATGTGATCCGGATACTGAAAGACCATTGCCAAATGCTTACCAAGCCCCATTTAAGGTGTGGGTTTTAACCTTTAAAGTCCTAAACGGCTTGGAGCCTTGCTATCTAAGGAACTACCTATTTCATTATGAGGCTTTCTGGACATTAAGATCTTCAGGTGAAGTCCTCTTTAAAATTCCAACAAGTTCAGAGGGCCACTAAACAAGTATGTGGTAGGGGGCCTTTCTCCTGTGTAGCTCTTACATTACTGAATCCACTTCCAAATTGTGATTTATTTCTGATCTGACTGGTTTTAAAAACAGAATAAAAAATATATTTAGACTGGCATATGATATCTAACCTGTCCTGCAGGTTTGTTTTTAACTGTTATCCTTGCTTGATTTGTAATGGTTTTACCGTATTTACTTGATTTTAATGTTTTTCTAATGGGTTAGTTAACATTATTTTATGGTTTTTTAGTTAAATCTGTTTTAACTGTTTTTATTATTTTATGAAGTTTGTGAGCGCTATTGTTTCATGGAAAAGTGGATTCTCAAAGATCACAGGTTACCACATTTGCTTGATTACCAGCTGAGATCTAAGACAGAAATGGACAAGACACCAGATTCACATAGAGAAGCAGAATTCTCTCAAGAGTTAAAGGGTTCTGTTTTTCTTATCCACATCCCTGTGATGACAAGGTGCTTCACCTTGCCTTAAGCTTTGGCCTTGAAATCTCAAGGAATAAGATGCTACTGACCTAACAATGCCAGCCCTTTCTCTGTCAGTGAGCCATGGTGAGATTATATGCCTGTGGTGACAGTGATGCCCTTTACCTTTCTCACAATGACAATAGACTGGGGGCATTGTGGAAAATCAAAATATATCTGAATATAGTTTTTCATGTCTGAACTATTTAGAAACATTTTAATAATTTGTATAAAAGCAATTTTAAACAAGCAAGCAAACAAAGGAACTTTTTTTCCTTTTCAGAATGAGATAAAGAAGACTATTGTCCCACAAAAGATAAATCAAAACCTTTTATCATTGGTTTCCTTTGAATTTTAACTTTAACAACAAGCAGACAGCCCAATACTGTCATCATTCTGAACATTTGTATTTCCAACTCACCGAAGTTCAAACCTCTTTGTGTAATCTTCACTTTGATGCCAGGTTTAGCATCAAGGCACAAGATGAATAGGCTAAAAAGGACCAAAGAGCCCCAAACTTTCATTATCTGTCTCTTTTTTTCTCCTCTTTTCACTATTTCCTGTTAAAATACACATATACTAATTCAGTATTAATGCCATCACTTAATAATGCCTCAATAAGAACAACATCCTTCCCACAATTACTTATGATGGAACCTAAGCTCATTTATACAAGTTTGTACCTTAAAGATTTGTATCCTAATGTCAGATCTGCCAGAATCCCCTCTCTGATATTAACATTGGAAGTCTGCACCTTGACATTAAAAAAGAGCTTCAGGCCTAATTATCAGTAAGCTCCAGCTTCCTTTTTCCGTTCTCATTCATTTTACCTGATATTCTTTTACCCATCATTGAATCTGTGCTAGTTATCATTTTTTTTTAATGAGACTGTGCATGCCAAGCATCAGGAGGGAATCTGACACCCTAGACTTGAAACATGGCATTAGAGAATGGGATAGAAGGGTGAGGCTAGGGTGAAGAAATGTCACAAAAATGTGAGTAAGACAGTTATGCACAACAGCACATAGACAATCAGGCACCTACTTCGCTTTATTGAAATCTCATTAAAACAATTTCCAAAAACCAGATGCTTTACTCAAATGGATAGGTGTTTATCCAAAAGTAAGTCCCACTGTGCACAATGGAACATAACTCAGTCTCAGGAAAGCATACAGAAGATTCACCACCACCACCTTAGAACTGTAGAGCTGGAAGGGACCCTGCAGATCTTTGAGTCCAGCCCCTGTCAAGGAAGCACAGTTGAGAATCAAACTCTCATCATCTGGCTACCTAAACCACTGAGCTACGTAACCAGCAGTTTACATCGGAACCTTAGAATGCACCAACAATATGTTATGCTGGATTTTTATGATTGAAACTCGCTGATGTCACTTTCCTCTTGCAAAAGCATCTGCAAGGGCCTCTGAATAGGATTACTGCCACAATGTGGCATTGTGGGAGTCCAAATTGTTTGTTCATGTGGCATAGTCTCAATTCAAATAGTGGCTTGCAGTGGTATTTATAAGAAGAAGAAGAAACAGTGATCACAAATATTCTAATCACAAAATTCTGAATGTTTGTTGAAAGAAGACTTAAACCAAGTCAGACAGTTCATATATGATCCTAATAACACTCTCAAATCAACATGGCAATCCTGTGCATATTTTCTGGGAAGAAACCCAATGAACACAGGGGAATTTGCTTATGAATAAACATTCATATATTTGTAATTGAAGTCAACAGAATTTAATTATAAATAAACATTCCTAGGACTACATGGTATTTCTAGTAATTAAGACTAATATGAAATAATAATAATAATAAGCCAAATGTTTTGTCTCATGTTTCTGAATCCTGTTACTTAGCATGGTAAGACACACTGGAGTCAGCCCATTGAATCAACAGGGATTTGTTGAGTCAATTCCTTTGTATATTCCATTGATTTAAATACTTACTCTCAACTGCAACTTACTTTAGCATAGGTCACAGTTAGAATAGGCTCATTTGAATCAATGAAATTTACAGAGGAAATCCCCATTGATTCAGTGGCCTACTCTATTGTGATTTACTACTCTAAGTAACAGGATTTCAGTCATTAATTCCAAATGTTATGCATACAAGAATAAATGATGAACAGTTAGACAGTTCAATGGTATAGGTATCTGGGGAATTTAATTCTCCACTGCATCCTTGGCAGGGGCTGAGCTCAGTGATATATAGGACCCCTTACAGCTCTGCAGTTCTAAGGTGAAGTATATAATTAATTTCTCATAGGATTGAAGGTACTACTCTTCTACTTTTTAGCCCGGTTTCTCTCTTTTGCTATATTTATTTTATTTTATTTATATGCCGCCCACACTACCCAAAGGTCTCTGGGTGGCTTACAACATTTATAATACAATAAAAATTCAGAACAATTAAAATGCAATTAAAATATATATAAAAATTCCCATCAGACCCTCAGCTAATATTTTTTCAGTCAAAAGCCTTCTGGAACAGAAAGGTTTTGACCTGGCACCAAAATGTCATCAGCGTTGGCACCAGACGAATCTCAGTCGGGAGGGCAATCCATAGTCTGGGGGCAGCTGCCGAAAAGGCCCTTTGTCTACAAGCCACCCCTCTTACCTCCATGAGGGATGGCTCTTAACTGCCAGGTAGGTTCATATGCTCTGTGCAAGTGGTTCTTAACCTTTGTTACTCGGATGCTTTTGAACTGCAACTCCCAGAAACCCCAGTCAGGACAGCTGGTGGTGAAGGCTTCTGGGAGTTGCAGTCCAAAACTCCTGAGTAACCCAAGGTTAAGAACCAGTGCTCTGTGCTATCTCACACATACACAGAGCATGTGCTGAAAAATCTAGAGGAATATATCTGTAAGATTATACACATGTACATATCACTTCCTTATGAATGTTAACTACCTTTTTTCCAATCCCAGATCAGAAATTTTGTCATACTATATCCACGTTCAGGAGTTCATAGTAAACAAGTCTTATATTTGAAACAGATGAGTGTAAACTGTAATTCAGCAATAAAAAGACGAGTTACATTTTGCTACTTAATGGCCTCCTATTTTGCCGTAAGGAACTGGAGAGCTGTGATGTTTTCTTGTACATGTCACATCTGCCATGGCTTTGTTTCTTGTGTTTCCCAAACAGGCAAAACTAAATATGTTCCTTGAACTCACAATGCCTATGCAGAACTTCACACTGAACATATAAAAACATCTGCAGACTTCTGGGTTGGGTAGGGACATGGAAGGAGGGGTTTATATGCACATATCTACTCCATTCCCATTTGAGCCCCTAGATACTTTTTGGCAAAACACCTTAATAGGCTGATAGTCTCTCTCCCGCAGTTTCAATTGCTTTTCACCAATCAATATCATCAAACACTTCAGAATATTATAATGAAACCGGGTCGCAATTTTTACCTGTTTGTCAGGATGAATCTTGGTGAGCAATGGATGGGTTCCACCTCTTTTGCAAATACTTTATTTGTAAGCAGTTGGAAGCTAGAGGTAAGCTAGAAGTGTAGAGGGCTCAACATAACCTGGGAACTAAAAGAAAGTTCTGATTATATACCATGTTTAAGCTAAACATTAACTATGCCTTACAATGCATACAATTGACTGATAGTCAAATGATGTTCATCCCTTAAAAGGATAAAAGGTGACTCGTTCATTTTCATCTGTACACATGTCTGTGCTTTGCAATCTATTGCCAGCAATGGGTATCTTAAGCCAGATTTTTTTCTGTCTATCTTGTGCTGTATCTCCCTTGAAGGACCTGGTGAGATAAAACTTCCAGTAGGTTTCTTTTACACCCAGCTACTTCCTGCTATGGAACAAAGCCTGTAAAATATTTTTATTCATCATGATCTACACTTGTTACAGCTAAGCCAACCAAAGCCTTTTTCTGTTACAGCTGAGATGATTTTATTGTTAAAGAAAATACCATATTCTTCTGCCACAGAGTAGGCCAGAATCGAATAAGGCTCCAGAGTGATAACATTTCCTGCAATTTTTTTTCACCTTCCAAAGTTCTTGTCATCCTAAATTCTGATCTCCAGTTCCATCAAGTTTTCCAGTTTTCTTTTGTATAACAACAGAAGTCTGTTAATATGGAAAAAAGGGCATTAGGCTTTTCAATTCAATGCCATCCAACTAGGGGGGAAAGAGAGAGTGCTTTATATAATAAAAAAAACCAAAGTTTTTAAAATTAGTTGGAAGAAGCCATGGTACAAATGATCAGAGATCTCAGTGCAAAACCAATGGATTATATAAACAGAGGACAGACCAATGAATCAGATTTGCACGAAACACTGATCTTTTTGTAAGACTTTGATGGCCATAGTTCCCTCTCCTCCCTCTTTGTTATTAAAGGAAACCCTATTTTCCTTCAATCCCATTCCCTCTCCTAAGGTCAATCAGCATTCCATACCCCCTGTATGGAATCCTTATTCAGTCCTTATTAGGCCTTTTTGGTTTCCCTGTAGAAATTTAGAGGAAATGAATACAACATAAAGCATGTGCTTTATCACTGATCAGTGGTCCTCATGACTGTGCTGAATGGAACTGCCTATATGCATCACTATACACACCACTAAGCTCTGTACACAGAGATAGCGCCTTCCAAGTAGGATACTTCATTGTTACTTTAACTCAGCATAAGCCATCCATGATACGTCTGTTCATTACTAATTATCTAATCTCACATTTAAATCCTAACTTCCTTTATGGTCTTTTGAGGCAACTTCTTCCATTATCAATTGTGGTATCATATTGGATATGGAAGATATAGCTCACCAAATATGTATCAAGTATTGCAAAGGGTAGTTGCTCCTACTGTTACTATTCTAATACTCTGGACCTCCCAGTCTCTTTGGAATAACAGTGCCTATAACAAAAGGCAATACATAGTCTTTCTGGGCATTGCAGGAGTCAAGCAAGATAATTGCTCATATCTAGCATTGCCAAAAGCCTTTGTGTGAAAGAACATTCAACACTTTGTGCAAATGGGGTCCTGCTTTGGGCAGAGGAGTTCACAGTGACAAATTATAAGACAACCATACAGGTTGAATGTGTACATCCTAAATAGAAACTTTCTGCCATGGATGAGAACCAAACCCTTTAGCTAATCTTTAGAGACAGAACAGCAGGAATACATGAACAGACCCTGACAAACCCTGGCAGAGGCCTGCTCTTTGTTGTTGGGTGCCAAGAAAATGATATAGGTTAAAAAAGCAATGCTAAGGCTGGAGCAAACAAGTGAGGATACAAAGACCATGATCCAGGGGGTTCTGGACCAGGTGTACTCTAAAGAGACAAGACTCAAATGCCACAGAAGACAGTGAGAGATGACACAGTGAGGTAAATTAGCTGTTGCTACTTGTAGTACTACATGAAAAGAGATTCCATCTGAACATCAGGAAGAACTTCCTGACGGTCAGGGCTGTCTGCCAGTGGAATAGGCTGCCTCGAAAGGTGGTGGGGTCTCCTTCTTTGGAGGCTTTTAAGCAGAGGCTGGACGGCCATCCATTGGGAGTACTTTGACGGATGTTCCCGCTTGGTGGGGGGTTGGACTGGATGGCCTCAGTGGTCTCTTCCAACTCTATGACTCTATGTAGTTGCTATCCATTCAACGTCAGAACATGGAAGACCTACTGTTTTAGACTACAACTCCGAGAATTCCCCAGATAGCATTACCACTGTCTGTGCAGATTGTGGAATTCTGGAAGATGTAGTCCAGATAAATTATTTCTCTAAACTCTTCCTCAGAGTGATGAGCCAGCTGCAACATAATATATTTTAAAAATACATATTCATACCCTATTACCCAATTATACTTGGTGGTTTTCACACCGTAAAAAACTGTCAGCGGTACAATGCAGTTCAGATCACTTTTCCTAACATACCAGTACTTCTCCATTCCTCAATATTTAATTCAGTGACATGTACAAGTTTGCTTCTTATTTTGAATTGGCCATCTTAACTTGATTGTATTTTTACCAAACATTTTCTTCAAGTACTTGACATGCTTCTTTTTATACAGAGCTATTTTAAAAGACATGTGCATGCTCATCAGAATTCAGATTGATAAACTTCGGTAAAGATGTTACATGGTATTAGCTTTAACAGAACCAGTAAAAGCACTTTCAATTGTTGTGTGCCCACCTCATGGCATACCAAGAGATAAGCATTATTTTTGCTGGCTGCTTTTGTGTTGCTCTGTATTATTTAGATTTGCCCAAGTAATTACATACATGCTTGCATTCTTCAAAATTAAACAAATAAAAATTAATTACGCAAATAATGGGAGATAAAATGTACAATTTCCACAGACTATAAACATGCTGATCAAAGGATTTTGGCTTATGCATGCTGTCAAGTTGCGTTCAATTTATGGACTCTAAGAGGGTTTTCCTACTATGAGAGATAGTGGTTTCAATCATGTTAATCCTCATACAGTGACCTGAATGCAGACTTCCTGCATTCTAATCTAGCACTCTGTCTGCCACACCAGAATGGCTCACTCAGAGGACTTATGAGATCCTGAAATGTGATGTGTGGCTATTTAGCCTAATAGTCATGCTCCCAAATTGTTCTTCCATGATACTGCATTGTTCTTCCATTATCATGCATTGTAAACATTCTGGCCCCCTACTTCTCACTCCAAACTGCAAGTCGTAAACTTGTTTAAACACATCCAGAGAAGATTCAGTTTCAAATTCCAGGTACTGCAACTCGAAGTACCAGTTTTCTTAGGTTACATCAATTGAAATCAGCACATAATCCTGGGAAAACAAGAACAGAACAAAATATAGTTATTTCTAATAATAGGCTCATACACTTTAAGACTGTTCTAATTTTTTAATATCTTTGCACTGTTTCATTGTTGCTCATGGCTTCATTTTTGTTTTACTATTGCTACACTGGTTTTTTTTAACTCCTTCTTCCTGAATCACTCTGTTTAGGCTGAAATTGAAACATAGTTTTCCTATCCCATTACAGGTATTAATTACCATAGCAATGCCAGGAAGTGTTGACACTAAGATATATTTACAATGGTTATTTATTTATTTAAAATACTTTCTCCTCAAGAGGACCCAAGGTGGCTTGCAACATTAAAGCAAGAAAAAAAATTACCCAGCACTGTTGCAGATTACTCTTTTGAAGTGTATGTAGCCAAATTATGAGCAATAGTATTCACACAAATAGCACTCACCTCCATAGCTTTTAAAAAGTAAAATGTGTATACTGTACGCCCTCACCAATATGGACACAGAAAGTGATATGAATGGGGGATAGGGGCTTTCATCCTTTCCTCAATGGTGCGCTCCCAGTTCAGACTGTATTCCTTGCACCTCTCACTTACTTTGGAAGTAAAACCTCTTCCTCTTTCCACCCAAACAGCAGGGGGTGAAGGAGGTAGTAATGTTCAAGCTACCTCAGGGTCTTGATATAGATTAGATCATGTGTCATTCACAAGTGGTAACACAAATGGCCTTAGTTTGGCCTTGAGCTGATAGTGTCCTAATTCTTTCTGCTTCAGCTCCTTCACCACACTATCTGGATGCTAGATTTCTGAATGGAGCTGAATGACTCTAATCTTTAGCTTGTGTGAATATAAATGCAATGACATGGACACTATGGTGCCATGCAGCCATTTTACATCCTGTAGGTTTTGTTTTGATTTTTCTGAAAGCACAGTATAAGGCACTTTTGTTTTCTAGTATATTTTGGAACCATATCAAATGATTGGGGGCTTTTTAATCAGTGGAAGGCACAACTGGATAGGGAATAAGTATAGCATAAAGCCAGCAGTGAAAGCTCTTTAAATGTGTCATATCTGAGAGTGCACAAATGGATCCTTGGTATACAAATAACAATCACAACCTTGCTGCTACAAAATATAGGAGGGCAGGAGAACACAGATCTCCGAGATCTAATCAAGGCTTATGGAGAATAAGAGGGAACAAGTTTTGAATTAAACTTATAAAGCAAAAATCAGTGGTGTCATCAGAACAGGACCTTGGAACAGAAATCCACAACCACACTCAAGAGAATGACCTCCAAATGCAGTAGGGCTTTCCTATCTTACTTTGAAGTAAACAAAGTAATACAAACAACCCATATATAAAATCACCATCCATTTCTGGACTCAGCCCAATGTATACTGTACTATTATTTAAGTGCAGAAATATGAAATTAAATTAGGCCAAATTCACATGGTGGAATTAACAAGTTGAAAATGAAGGCTCAGCAGATCTGTCCAGCATTTTACATGACAAGAGACTAACAGTTTGGCTTACAATTAAACTCATGTATACTTAGCTGCTAGGTTAGACACATTGCTTTATCTTCTCAAAAAGCAACCGGGTATCCCATTAAAAAGGAAAAACATTTTGCCCAAATTGAAGCCTATAACAGGAACTGAAATCCCTTTTCTGAAAGGCAATAATTTATCAATGCTTTCATTATCAAAGGAGTCAACATTTTGCACTTATTTATGTTTCACCTGGTTAAGTTGAATGACAAGTCCAAGGAAAGTATGTTTGGCCATTTTAGGAAGATGGAGACACTTTTTCCAGCATAGCATAAGGAAACAAAACCAACAAAATTACAGCTGAAATAAAAATAGAGTAAAACAAGATTAACAGGAATTGATTGGATACCTCTTAGCAATATGCCCTCTTGTGAATCTGAAGTGGTTTTGCAGATTTTATTATGTGTGCAATCATAATTACTACTTGTGAATCAGTAGCATATTCTACCCCATGTAGCATATTCTTTAAAGTGCTAACAATGATTTCAGTGGGAATTAGTTCATTTACAGCGTATTAACACTACATATTTTGCAATACATTATCTGTATAAATAAATAAATTGAAAGTGTACATGGTTTTACAAAATATACAACATAAACATAAAATTAAAAGCAAGTTAAACAGCATCTTAAAACCAAGATAAAAACACAAGAGAGAAAGCCATAATTGCCTTAAGGTCTAAAAAGCACTAAAATATGTCTTTAACTCTGAAAAAGAATATTATTGGTTTAAAGGTCATATTAAGTGATAGTGATAGCAGTAGATCCACGTCTAAGCAGGATCTGATTTCTCCATCACATAAAAATGAGCTGGCAATACCAAAATTGGATAGGCAAGTGAGAAGGGCTGAAACCTTCCCCAGTCAATATCTGATCTCCTCACGGACTATTTCCTCAGGGAAAACAAAATCATGAGTTGTGGTGAACTACTAGCAGTATTCTGGTTCAACTAGAAGAAAAGTGCTCAGAAGAGGTGTGTGTGGAGACATATGTATAGCAGGAAGTGATCTTTGTAACTTCCAAACATATTCACTTTGCTTGTAAAAACACAGATGTTCAATCCCTCTTTCAATATATTTGGGGCAAAACACAGAATTAGAACTGTAGAGTTGGAAAGGACATCAAGTCCAACTTGCACCAAAGCAGGAAATCCATAAGACATATCTGACATACTGACATCTAATCTCTGTTTAAAAACCTCCAATAGTCTACCACCTTTTTATCTATCTATCTATCTATCTATCTATCTATCTATCTATCTATCTATCTATCTATCTATCTATCTATCTATCTATCTATCTATCTATCTATCTATCTATCTATCTATCTATCTATCTATCTATCTATCTATCTATCTATAAATAATATTTTAAGGCAGTCCATTCTACTGTCAAACAGCTCTTATAGTCAAGAAATTTCTCCTAATATTTAGTTGAAATTTCTTGTAATTTGAAGCCATTAATTTAGGTCCTACCTTCTAGAGCTATAGAAAACAAGCTTGTTTCATCATCTGTATGACATCCTTTAAAATATTTGAAGATGGCTGTCATAATAATGCCTTCCAATCTTTTCGTCCTCTGGCTAAACACAACCTAGCTCCCTCTGCTATTCCTCATAGGGCTTTTATCATTCTGATTTGTTCCTCAGAATGCATTCCAGCTTGTCAATATCCTTCTTTAACTGTGATGCACAGAACTGGACATGGTAAGCTAAAAGGTAGAAGTAAAAAAGAGTGGCCTGGACACACTGGCTGAAATCCTGTTGCTTAGAGTAGTAAAGTACACTAGAATAGGCCCACTGAATCAGTGGGCGTTTAGTGAGTGTCAGCTCCTACATTAGTTCCATTGATTCAAATGGGCCTACTCTAGTTGTGACTTACTTTAGTGTCAGAAGTTGCAACCAGAGTTGGTTTATTTACATTAATGTAGCTTATGCAGAAGTTAACTCACCAAATCCCCATTGATTCAGTGGGCCTACTTTAGTGTGACTTACTACCCCAAGTAACAGGATTCTATCAGTGCTTCTGTTGACTTCCATGTAGGCATCCTTCAGTCTCGAAAGACTATGGTAACGTGCTCTGTATGGAGGTCTTGGAACAGTGTCTAGTGTGGCTGAGAAGGCCAATTCGAGAGTGACAATCTCTTTCACATTGAAGACAAATACAATCTGTCCCCTGTCCAACTCCCTGGTTTTGCTTGTTTTGGGAGTGCCTCTTTATCTCAGCCTGCTGTACAAGTGTCTCTTCAAATTGGGAGAGGCCATGATGCACCACCTGCCTCCAGGCTGAATGCTCAGACGTCAAGGTTTCCCATCTGTTGAGGTCCATTCCTAAGGCCTTCAGATCCCTCTTGCAGATGTCCTTGTATTGCAGCTGTGGTCTCCCTCTGGGGCGGTTTCCCTGCACTAATTCTCCATACAGGAAATCTTTTGGAATCTGACCATCAGCCATTCTCATGACATGCCCAAGCCAACGTAGACGGCGCTGTTTCAATAATGTATACATGCTAAAAGTTCCAGCTCGTTCTAGGACTACTCTATTTGGAACTTTGTCCTGTCAGGTGATACCAAAAATCCATTGACTCAACTGAGTACTATATTGCATTTGTTTTCTTTGCTGCCACATGACAGTGTTGACTTATGTTAAGACTGTGGTCTCCTAGGAACACCCACCCCCCATAATTTTCATATGTATAATGCCATGCCAGCTGTCGCCCATATTCTATTTATCAAGCTGGTTTTTCTTACCTAAATGTACAATTCTAGATTTTTCCATGTTGAAACCCATTTTGTTTTGGCCCAGTTCGTCAATCTGTTTACGTCATCTTGAATCCTGATTCTGTCTTTTGGAGTATTAGCTACCTATCCTAGTTTAGTGTCATCTGCAAATTCGATTCAAACACACAGATCTGTGGCAAACTGGTTGGCTCAAAGATGATGCTGATGTCTTCACAAAGACCAACATCTGAAATCTTTCTCCTCCTTTGGAGGTAAGGCAGGTGACAAGTGATGAGGGGAACTTTTCATTAAAGGTACTTAACAATTAGGATGCTGCTGCTGCTAACATTTATTATTCATACAAGTGCTGTTTTTTCCTTTTTTCATTCTCAAGCTCTCTGACTGATGGTGGCTACTTCAATGCTGTATCACTGCTTATTTTTCTGTTATGTTATAAATGATTTCTGGGGGCATTACTGACTGAATAATTTTTCTTTCCAGAAAATTAGTCATTATTTTTATTTATAAATTTCCATCCCCACTTTTCCTGAGGTGGGGTACAAGAGAATTAAAGCATGCTACAAAACAAAAATATAAAACATTAAAATATCTAATTCTCAGAGTTGGTTCTTGTTTCTTTGGTATGTTGAGAGAGGAATAAACTAGAGAAGATAAAGCATCTATTTTCTGACAACACACATCGCAAAGCTCCAAAGATTCTTTAGCTACAGTCTATTCATAACCAATAAGCCAGGCTTGAGGCTTCCTACTGTTACCTGGCTCATTATGTCATGTGGCTATGTCTTATCAAGAGCCCGGATTATGCAAAATATTGGTTTGGTTCAATGATTGCCAAAATATCAGAACCAGGCAAAGAGTCTTAGCAATGACTGGTGGGATTACTGGGTTTTGCAAGAAAAAGGACAGATATTTTTCCAAATAAGAGACCTGTTTCAGGACAAAAACCTGTTTTGCTTACTATTCCCAGAAATGTATGCAGATAATTAAAATAATGAATGATATCTTGAAATCAGGATCTTATTAGTTTGTTGTTGTTATGTGCCATTAACAACACAATGAATGAGCCATCTCCAAAGTGTCCTGACCTCAACTATCCTGCTCTGCTCTTGTAAACTCAAGTCTGTGCTTCCTGGGAGTCAGTCCATTTTGTATTTGCCCATTGCTTTCCCACTGTTGTCCCAGAGAACAGGACAACTGATTAATGAGCTAATCTTTGCAGAACCATCAATCAATTGCTTCAAGTATACTTCAAGTATTGCTTTGAATTGGAGCCAGGTCAGATTCTCAGTATGACTCTAAACAAAGATAAAACAAATAAAAATAATTATATTTATACCCTCTTGTACTTGAGAGGAGTTTCTTTAAGTAAACAACAAAATACAAGAGAACAATTTAAGGCTGTAATCCTATCCACACTTAATATAATAATTATGTGCTATCAAGTCTATTACAAGCCACACATGGAGATGAATTGCACTAAGTTTAAAATGGCTTCTGGGTATGTTGGCATAAGTAGAGGACAAAAAGAAAACAAAGGAACAAAAAGGGCAAAATACTGTAGCACTTTAAAGACTGACAAATATAATGAGTTCTACAATACAGTATTTTACCTTCCCCCGTCTTCTTTTTTCCCCTTGACTTTTGCCGTCTTCTTTTTTCCCCTTGACTTTTGCCGTCTTCTTTTTCCCCCTTGACTTTTGCCGATATGCTGAAACAGACTAATACTGCCACTTCTTTAGAAATTAATTCTGAGTTGACATGTATAGAATTGTATACCAATGAGAAACAATATTCCAGCTCTGTATTCTACTGGTTGTCCCAACAAGCCATAAAATACAATTACCAATAGCAAAGGCACTTCACATTTCTAAAAATAAACAATGATTTTAAGGATCAACATTAGACTTTTTTAAAAAAATTCTTATAGTTCTTTTGAAATTGATTAATGTGTACATTAAATGCTGTAAAATCTCTCTTAATTAGTTTCACTATTTTCCAAAGCTAGTTTAACTGGTTGATTGTCAGGCAACAAGTTTACACGCATGGACGTACACACGCCCTACAGATGCACAGACACCCCCCCACATGCACGCACAGATGCCCATGCACACCCCCTGCATGCAGGCCCCCCCACATGCTTCCCCCCCCACAGACATAACCCCCACATGCACGCTAAACCAGTCCACGGTGTCAAAAAAGTTGGGGGCCACTGTACGAGGGGATTCACATGTTTGCTTTTTGTAACTGGCCTTGATCAACAGTCTGGCTGCACTGTTTTTGAACACACTTCAAAGGCAGAGCCATGCAGAGCGTATGACAGTAAAGTCTGGGGTTTGCCATGACTCCCTGAACAAGGCCTGCCCAACACATTATTCACTGAAGCGAAGAACTGAAACTATGAGTGTATCAGACAGTGAAATGTGTTAATCCTTCCAGAACACTGCTGTCCAAACTGCCAATTGTCTTTCCATACTTTCAGTGGAGAGAAAAATAAGTTACATTTCATTGTTGGAAAGCACATTACAGTATACAGTACTTAATCACAAGATGAGAATTAATTACCTAGTCACTGAGGAAATGTTCTTGAATTTGTTATGCCTAGGTGAAGTGGAATTTTGCTCCTTCAGTGTAATGAAAGGACAGCAAATTCTCAGTTACTGTATTTAATTGCTTGCATAGCTTCTGGCATCATGGCTTCAGCCATAGCTTGATACACACGTCCTTTGCCCCAACTCAGGCCACACAAAATAGAACCAGCCTTCTTGATGAATTTTCAGTAATCTTTTTTATTGGAAGCTGTCTTCTGAAATTCTTGTGTTAAACTATGAGACCCACCTTGAGGTCCCAAACAGAGCCCCGTGAAAGGAGCACTGTCTGTCCATATTATGCATTTTACTTGAACATAAGCACCATGGCCGTCGGTCTGGGGAGCTTCCCTTTAATTGCCGAAAAAATGCCCCGCCTCCCCCCTGAAAATCTTGAGCTAGTTCTCCCCTGGGGATATCGTCGCAAAACCATCAGGTAAATAAGCTTTGCATCGGCAACTTCTTCGATGCCGCAGTTGACTAACGCTTACTAATATATTAAAATATTTACAAAAAAGAAAAAGGGGGAAAAAAAAGTTCGCTTCAGAAGAGGGCTTCAGAACGCCCATTCCAAAAATTCCCGCGCTTTTCAAATGACAGCCGGCATTAATCCCAGCGCCGCCTCCCGGGGAGGCGGAAAGCAAATGACTGTTCACGTGACACGCGGGGCCTAAGTTTTTAACATAGCCAAGTGCGTCATAGAGCCAAGGGACGCGCACGCGCATTTTGGAAAAGGGCGCCAGAGGGCGGAAGTTATCGATCGGGAATTAACTTCTCTTGTGTGCGAGGAGGGGAGGGGGGGAGAAGGGTAAAGGAATCATAGAGGCGTCGGTGATTGCCGGATTCGACCGACTGCTTGATAGACAGTGATTACGTGGGCTGGGGGTGGGGGGAGTTCATACCATCTCGGGGGCGTGGGGGGAAAAGGGGGCGGTGCTTCGCCAGCCCAAAGCGAGGAGAACAACAACAGAACCGCGCCGGCGTGCTTGCCTCTCCCCCCCCCTTTTTAGCTGAGGGGGCTCCTCGGTTCCTCTGTGAGGAAGGAGGGGGCGGACGGGGCGCGATGAAGCTCCGGGTACGCGTGCAGAAGCAAACGGCGGCGCTGGAGTTGCGGGAGGCGGAGCCGACTTTGGGGGACCTGCGCGCGCACCTTGGTCAGACCCTCTTGCCTGGTTGGGGCTACAGGTAACGTGTGAATTGAACGGGGACGAGGAGGGGGTGGGAAAGAGAGTGGCTGTGTGGATTGGTCATGAGGCGGAGTGAACTCTGGAAGGGAAGGAGATAAACAGCTTTCTTTGTAAGATAATTCAGTTGGGGGAGGAGGGTCGAAGACAAATCACCTCTGGCTTTGCCCCCACACACCCCTGCCAAGTCTTATTTATTTATTTATTTGATTTGATTTGTACCCCGCCTATCTGGACCAATGGATCACTCTAGGCGGCTTATACTCTGTATTTCCCAAAAGAAACGTTCGAGGAATATTGTAGTGCAAGAAAGAATCCAGTCCAGTAAAACATAAGACAAAAATAACCATTTTTAAAAACCCAAACATCTTATTAAAAACAAATATTTTGACACCAAGAGTGTGACTTTGCTAATTTTAGGGAACAAAATGAGTGAAGAGGAATTGCCCTTTTGCAATCTGTTGATTTATTTTAAAACTCTGTTTGCTGGCCAACATTGATTCCCATGTAAATAGCTTGTAGCCATCAACATTTCAGAGCAACCATGGAAAATGTTGAGGGGCAATAACTATGATGATGTCTGGTATACTAATGGCATCTGTAGTATCGGCAGTGTTCTTTCTTGGCTCTCAAATAGTGGGGAACGTGAGTGCATTCAGAATGACACGGTTTTCTCCCAAAGGGTCCTAATTTAGGATTTCTGTAGATACAGGTTTGTCGGAAAAGCTTATATTCTAGGACACAAAATCTGCTGGAAGTGTAAAGCATAAATGCAGAAAAAATGTATAGAGGATTAAGAAAAAATTGTGAACTAAGTAGCATTCAGCCTCTTTGTGTCCAAAGTTAAATATAAAACAACTCTCTAAGCAATTACTTTGGGTTTCTGTTTCTGCATCTAGTGGCTTTTTACTTTAAAGACCTTGGGATATTTTTGTGTGGATCACTTTCCATTAATCAGAATGGACCTGACATCTGGGCTTTTGACTTTCAAGCATACAATGAAACTTAAAAACAAGAATAGGAGATTCCACATTCAGTTTCACTTACTGAATGATCGTAGCTGAAAGAGAAGTGAAGATGATTATTTAACAAGACTTCCAACATGCTAAAACAAATAATCTTTGCATTATTTATTGAAAAATGTCTGTTAGTGCCAGGTATGCCAGGGCAGTTCCATCATGAATTTATTTTTTTCCTCATAACATGGATAAAATGTAATCAACCACCTGACTTTTAAAAAAATGGTTGTGACAATAGACAGGAATAGAATAAAAGTAAGTGCTTTTAGTGATAACAAAAATATAATATCTAGCCCCTTGCAAAGCTATCTCCTGTCCGATGAAATGAAATTCAATAATAAGTGAAAAAATCAATGCAATCTTCTACAATCTTCTTGTAAAGGCTTATGAATTCTAAATGACAATTAAAGTTTCTTTGGCCTTGATACAATTTTAAAAAGCAGAAACTAGAAAAAAGCTGTATACTTAAGGGTCTCAGATACCTTTAAAGATGCTCTGCAATTCGTCACGGAGAAACTTGTATGGGGAGGGCCTTATAATTGTGAATTCTTGAGAGTAAGAACAATTTTTCATCATAATCATAGTTACAGCACAACATTTTGGAGGATTTTATTTATTTATTTTAACTTATATGCCGCCCACACTACCCGAAGGTCTCTGGGTGGATATGTCATGTGTAACTCCTGGTGATGGAGAGATACTCTGGTTATAAAATTACTTGGTTGCTATAGCTCTTTGCTATATTTTGGAGAGTGAAAATGTATTTTATCACTGAATTATTGCATTTAAAAAAACAGACATCATTACTTGGATTCTATTTCTAGTATCATGTACAAAACTAATTCAGCAACTTAAATCAATAAAAGCATTATGAGTTTTCTACAATCCGTATCTAAATTAACCAAAATGCATATTGTAGATGAGTTCTAGTTTGGCGTTTCGCAACTAATAGTTTAGCTGCCTCCAAAGATATTTTCATAAATCCAATTTTCAATGTGTTTCAGATATGGTATTGTGATGATCATACTTCTATAAGGAGGGCAAGTTCAAATTATGTTGACCTATACATTTTCAGGTTCAACTGATCTCACTCTTGTTTAATCTCCTCCTTTGCATGTAACAGAAGGAGAAAGATATGTTCTGTTTTCCTTTTGAAACAAACTGCTACGAAAAATGTGAATGCCAGTCAAAGGAGAACACTAATGTGCCCTACACTGAAAGTGTTGCTTCTCCTTTGCATTTGGAGGAGGCATGAACCTGAGGCTCACAGCTGCTCCTTTTCTAAACCAAATTGGGCAGATGGCACCCACCTTTAATTGGGTAACTTCCAGTTTTTTAAAAAAGACTAATTTGGGTCCTAATGTTGGGGGCCCTGAAATTAATTGACAGCCAAGACTTCAGAGGGTTCTGGAGCATGACTGTACATTTCTAAGCTGAACAATTTTCTCATGGGAGCTTTGGCAGGCCGCATGTGGCCTATGAACCATATGAGTTCCACTCCAGTTCTTAATCATGATTTGGGTGGACATCTAAGTCTGCCTGAGAAAATTAACTAAAAAAAATCTTATACTTAAGTCTGTAAGACCTCTTCCATGATCTATGTAAAATGTTTCCAATTATGTGTGGGCTTGCAAACAGCTAATGGAGGCATAACAAATACAGAAGAAAGGGAAGTAATTACTGGGAATTGGCCTTACTTTTATACTGTACTGCACGTTGACATTGTAATTTATAGTGTGAATGTAGAGTTGTGTGTACAGAGACATTGCTTAGTCGTTAGATTCAGTGCCTGCCTCAAAACAGCCATGTACCTTTTGTATTTAACTTTGCTTTAACTACAGTTCTGATTCCAAGTTTGCAATAACCTTGAACAACAAAGACTTCCTTGTTGGAGATCAAGAAACCCTAGCATCGTTTGGGATTGTCTCAGGAGACTTGATACATTTGGTATTGGAAGATGCTGATGCAGCACGGAGATTATGCTCACCTTGCTCATCTACTCAGCCACAGAATAATCATGAACCATCAACTTCAGCTGCATATCAGAGTCAATCCAGGAATCCAGATAATGGAACACACAATGGACACATAATAGACCATACAGTCCAAGGTGATGTTCAGATGAGTGACAGTACGGTAAGTCCTCAGGAGCAGAAGCCATATGATGATTTCTAAATAATCTGCCTTGTATAGAAATTAACTAAGGAGAAACTTGGAATTGCTTAAAGTCCTTTCAAAGTGACTAACTTCTTGCAGAAAGGCAGTGTTTTTTTCCCCAGTTTTCTCTTTATTAGTTTTTACAACTAAGTATTACCTTTTAAATGCTCATTTGTTTCTGTTGCTGACCTTTCAAGGCAGGATCCAGCCAAGAGTTT
Organism: Pogona vitticeps; assembly: GCF_051106095.1. Lineage (NCBI taxonomy): Eukaryota > Metazoa > Chordata > Lepidosauria > Squamata > Agamidae > Pogona > Pogona vitticeps. Next base: position 169,630,005 of record NC_135787.1, on the reverse strand, counting down.
GCTTCAGAGACTGACCTTCAAGAAGCTGTGGGTTCTTACCCTTCGGAGCCAATGCTTTGCTGTGAAGCTACAGATGGGCAGGTGCCACACTCGCTTGAGACGCTTTACCACTCTGCAGAGTGTGCCAGTGCCAGTGATGCTTTGATAGTTGTTATCCACCTTATCATGATGGAGACTGGATATGTACCTCAAGTAAGGAAAAAAAACTAGCTTTCTTTGCTACTAAAGTTTTCAAACATCTTTCTTAGGCTGTTCCTCCAGATCTGATGCAAAGTTAGTTCTAGAAACACATAAGCTATTCAGTTGCAGATCAGGAGATGTTCATGTGAACACACACATGCTTTCTCCCACCTGGAGCGATTCCCTCTTAGTTTATGTTTCATGTTTATAGATTACAATAGCAGTCAATGCTGTATTCTCTTGACACCACAGTTTAAAAGCCATCTTCAAACAATGGTCTCTCTGACTGAGATGTATTGTATGGTAAATTACTCCACATTGTGTGCTGTCAACAGATAGTTATTCAAGCATGCAGAAAAAAAGGTTTTGTCAGTTTCTCATTTATGAAATGTTGACTATTGAAGAAGATGGATAGATTGTTGTAACTTTCCCTTTATATTTAGGGTACAGAAGCCAAGTCAACTTTAATGCCTGAGAAGTGGAGGAACAAAGGAATTTATAAGCTGCAATATACACATCCCCTCTGTGAAAATGGCTTTGCTGCCCTTACATGTGTGCCTTTGGGGGACCTTATTGTTGTCAATGGTAAGGACGTTACATAACTGCTCCACTTGAAAACTGACTTCACACTTTTGGTTTTTGAAAAAGTCTGAAATGAGCTACCCTTGTTTCCTTGGTCTCATGCTGAGGCAGTAATTCCTTTAGGCTTAGAAATGAAGCTAAGGTGTTTTACTTTGTGGTGTGAATGCCTTGGATTTTATCTTGCTTGATGACTGGATTTCTGTCATCTTTGCCAGCAACTCCCCACCTCACCCAAGCTATGAAACAAGCTAAATAATTCCTTTTAATGAGCATCCTTTTGAATGGTTTCGTTTTCATTTTTAAAAAAACAAGCAATAAAATTATTTTGTAATTGGGGATTTTAAATTAAAAAAAAAAATTGCCGTGTTAATTTGTCCAAGTGGTGGCGACTACTTCAAGTTAGCACACTTGTTCTCGGTGCCTAACCTTGGGAATTTCCTTTTTTTTTCTTTTTTTTTCTTTTTTGGCTGAAGTCTCTAGAGCATCCAGTGCTGTTACAAGGACTGCTGTCAGCACCAGATCAGAACATGTGGGTATGGGTAGGGATTTTGAAGCTGTAAAAGGGCCCCGATTGTTTGGAACCCAGTGGAAATGTTCTTTCTTTGTTTCATTTGTTCCTTCTGCTATGCAAGCTCCTGGTGTCATCCATCTTGTCCTCCCTGACTGCTTACTCTGTCTTTGATCTTCTCCCTTGGCTTCTTGAGATTGTTGGATTTTCCAGTAGCACCTTGTGGGATTTGAAACTATACTTCTATTAATGCAGCCTAAAATAGTATTTGCCATTTTTGCAGCCATATCACATTATTGGCTCATATTTAGCTTGTGATCTACGACAATTCCAAGATCCTTCTTGCTCGTAGTTTTGCTGAGCCAGGTATCCCTCATCTTGTAGCTATGCAATTGGTTTCTTTTTCTGAGGTGCAGTACTTTGCACTTATCCCTGTTGAATTTCATTCTGTTGCTTTTGGCCCAGTGCTCCATCCAATCAAGATCATTTTGAATTTTGTTTCTGTCTTCTAGGGCATTAGCTATTCCTCCCAATTTGGTATCATCTGCAAATGTGACAAACATTCCCTGCACTCCCTCATCCAAGTCATTAATAAAAATATTGAAGAGCATCAGGCCCAGGACTAAACCTTGGGGTACCCCACTTTATTACCTCCTCCCACAGTTAGAGAAGGACCCATTAATCATCACCCTCTGAGTATGATTCTGTAGCCAATTGTGTATCCACCTGACACTTGATCTATCCAGCCCACACCTAGTTCGCTTGTTAATCAGGATATCATGGGGCATTTTGTCAAAAGTTTTGCTGAAGTCAAAGGTATACTACATCTACAGCATTCCCTCTGTCTATCAGGGAGGTGACCTGATCAAAAAATGAGATCAAATTAGTTTGGTGGGATTTGGTCTTGACAAATCCGTGTTGGCTTCTAGTTACTACGGCATTGTTTTCTAGGTGCTTGCACAATGTCCGCTTTAAGATGTGTTCCAGAACTTGGCCTGGGATTGAGTTCAGGCTGACTGGCCTGTAGTTCCCAGGTTCCTCTTCTTTGCCCTTTTTGAAGATAGGGACAGCATTGGCCCTCCTCCAATTCTCTGGCACCTCACCCGTTTCCCATCCTTTCAAGAAAATTATGGATAGCGGTTCTGAGAGTTCTTCAGCCAGTTCCTTCAGTACTCTTGGATGCAGTTCATGCGGGCCTGGAGATTTGAACTTGTTCAAGGTGGTAATATTCCTTGACTATTTGTGTATCTATTTCCAGCTGCAATCCTGTCCCCCCCTCCACCCTTGCACTTCCAATTTGTTTGGAAGTTCATAGTCTGTCTTGTGGGAAAAGATTGAACTAAAATAGGAATTGAGCTCCTCTACCTTCCCCGCCCCCCCATTATTATTTTTCCATTTCCATTGTGGAGTTGTGCCACTATGTCTTTTGTTTGTCTTTTGCTACTCACATACCTGAAAATGTAGAATACTTTTTTTAAAAAAAAATTCAAACAGAATCCACACAGATTGAGTTTGAATAGCCCTTGCATATATTTTACTGTTACAGTACTATACTGTTCACTCACTCCATATGGCCCTGGCATTTGGTAGGTCAGAGTGTCTTCCTTGTAAAACTTCCCTTTAAAACGGCATATCTCAATGGTGTGATGTCTGTGAGGTCGACATTGTCAATCGGAGATAATAGAAAAATAAGAGAGGGCAACAATATAACATAGAATATGGACTGTTACCAAGAGTAACAAGAGATTCTCGGAATTTTTCATTAGGTTTTCTCAGTGTAATCTTTTGTATTTGCAGCAATGTTAAAAATCGTTGGTGATATCAAAAGTGTGAAGAGGCTGCAGCTTCTGCCAGCATCTTTCATTTCCTTTCAGAATTCAGGTAATTTTTTTCTTAAAGGGGTTTTCAGTGAAAAAACACACAAAGATATCATTACTAAATCAGTATAGTATTAATTTCAGTTATTGAATAATGGAGCTGAGAGGATAGTGAGTGATGCCTGCGGAAGCACAGGAAAACAAACATTTTCAGCTTTTGTAACTGCATCCTACCATTTTTTAATCAGTGCTTCAAATTGTCAGAAACACTGTACTTGGAACGTCTTAAAACATATCACAGAAAGAAAATACTGTCTCCACAAAAGTCTCCACAAATTCTCCTTGAGAGTGACCTAAAAGCTGGAGAACTAGTACAGTCTTATCATTCTGTAATGAAAATATTACCAGTCAAATTGTAATTTTGGTGACTAGGCTGGAAAAGATCTGAATAATAAACTGTCTTGGCAGAGGTTGTTCTGATCATGCTTTCCTTTTGTGCTATCAGAGGAGCTGGCAACTGGTTTTGCTAGAAGATCTGTCTCAGAATATTATGGACTATCTTCATATAGTGGCAGGTTTCCTTTTTATAATAACACTGTTTAAAGTGGCTAAAGAACTGGTTCCTGGCTGAATTGTCTTGAAGACTGATTTGGATGCAACATGCCATTCTTTAGAGCAGTTGCCTCCAAAGTTATAAAAGCCATGATGACAGCATCATGTAGGAGAGGATAAAGAAGTGGGGAAAGGAGAAATGCACAACCGTATAGCTGGGCAATGATTTCAGATACCAAGATTTGTTAATATAATTGCAGAAATAAGAGTTTACAGATCAAACTCAATACGCCTCTTCAGTCTTCATTTTCTATGTCAAAATAGTGGACAAATGTGTGTTTATTAGTTTTGATCCCTGCTTCCATGAGTTATCAGAGAATATATGCATATGCACCAAAATATACAGTGGTGCCTCGCTTAACGAGCGCACCGTATAACGATTAAATCGCATAGCGATCCGTTTTTTCGGATCGCTAATGCGATCGCACAACGTTTTTCCCATAGGGAAAAATTCGCTTTGCGAAGACCGGTAAGCGTTTCGCTTACCGATCTTCGCAAAACGACCCCCGCCGATCAGCTGTTCGGTGGCCAAAATGGCCGCCGGAAGCCGGGAAATGGCCTAAAATGGCCGCCCGCAGCGTTTTCGCGCCCTCGTTAAGCGAGGCGAGGGCGCGAAAATGGCTGCCGGCCATTACGAAGCTTCGTTAAACGGTGAGTATTTGGCCCATTTGGAACGCATTAAACCATGTTTAATGCGTTCTAATGGGCTTTTCTGTACCGTTTAACGATGCTTCAGCATAGCGAAGGTTTATCCGGAACGGATTAACCTCGCTATGCGAGGCACCACTGTATTTAAGTTGTTCACATCTAACAGTAAATGCCAATTTAACGTTACATGAATAAACAAAAATCAACCACTTCCCTTTTCCTTCTCCTATACAGACTAGAAGGGGAGTAAACCCCTTCTAGTAGATGTCCTCTCTTGGGTTTTGGTAGAGATAAAAAAATAACTCTGGTTTGCTTAAGAATTGAGAAAGAGGTTGGTTCGGGTTCATTTATTTGGTAATTGTTTAGAGTTGCTTTTAAATTACAGTTCCTGATTCACAAGTGACAAACCAGCCAGAGAGAATGTTCCATTTTGTTTTTCTTCCTGGCTGTTGGGAGGAGGAGTGGGGACTGCTGACCCCCTGACATGTTATTTGGACAGTCTGGCTTGTTCGTGTAATACTAATTGCTATTTTAATATTCTATGTGGACTGGATTATTTGTTAGCACATGTATAAGTATACCATTTTATTTTCAAACAAGAATTAGAGTGCACAAAGAAGAATGCCTACATTTGTATACAAGTGGAACCCTTGAATTAAGTGGCAGTCAGACCCCAGGTACTGGTGGGTGGAGCCCTGATCTTCTCTAGCTGTCCGGCCAGGTTTTGTTTCTCCCGAAAGCCAGTTGGCTAGTGTGTGTGGTCTGATCTCATCTAATTAACCAGGAGAGGGAGCCACAGCTTGGAAAACCTGAAGATTGAGTGTAACATCGTTTATATGCATGGCTTCTTCTGTAAAGCTTAGTTCTTAACTGTTTAGGGCATTTTCATTTAACAGTGTAATAGGTTTAGTAATGAATGTCATTTTATTTTTTCTCTTTGCCTGCTCCATCTTGCAATGTAAAGAAGGGAACTTTTGTGTCTAGTTACTTGAGGTGATTTCGCTTTGGGAAAATATATTGGTCAACTGTTTACAAGTTTTCTGTAATTTGTAGCTGTTTAAACCTTTTCCTCCCCAAAGCAAATGTTGCAGAAGTGTATAAGGACCTTCAGAAGCTATCTCGCCTCTTTAAAGATCGGCTGGTGTACCCTCTTCTGGCTGCTGCCCGGCAAGGTAAGAGAACCACTGAAGGAAACATACTATAGATGCTTTGTAAAAAAAGTGTTGTCATGCACTGGTTAAAGCAGCTGAGCGGATTCAAGAATTTCTGAGTGGGTTCAAGAATTTCAGAGTATTAAGATCTCTCCACTAGCCTTTTGGTTTTTAAATGCATCATTCCCCAAATTTAGGCACGAAGCTTGGTACAGTACTCTGTCTGAGCTGAGGGCCCACATCCCTTCTTAGCAACCTTAGTTGTCTGCTCTGTGCTTCTGCTTGGGCCTTCGGTAGGCCTGCAGCTGTTTGCATGGACATGTACACAAATCTCAACTCATTAGTCAGGATGAACCCCAATGCTGGAAGTATGTAGTTCCCAGAGACAATTGGTAGCTACTCTTCATTCCAGTTATATTCCAGTACTTACAAATGAGTGCATATGTTCCTATCTCGTACAGTCTTGGTTGTAACTTTGACTTACCAAGCTTGGTGAGCAGCAGTTTCTAATTTGGAAAATGTTAAATAGATAAAAATCAGATACATCCCTTTTGAAGTCTAAAGAGTCATATTTCTTTTAAAGAGCTAAGACTTCTACTGTTGTTGAGCCAGCTGGAGAGGCTGTTTCCTCTGTGGCTTGACAATACAGTGTGCAATAAAATGTTCTCTTTGATCTTTGCCTTTTCATTTTTTGGCCAGGCTGAATTGCTTCATATTGAGCATTGCTAATGTCACTTTGTAATTGCTTTTGGAGTTTGGTTCCTAAGCCAAGGAAATTGAGGTACTGATTGTCTAAAAACTCTAGCAGCTATTTCAGAGACTGTGGAACAACGAACAGGTAGTGGACAGCCATGAGGATTTCCTCCTGTGCCATCTTCTCAGAGGGTAGCTTTGACTTTTTAGTCTCAGAAAGCAGCTTTTATCTTTTTAATTTCAGGGGTATGTGATCATAAAGAAAATATTAGAGAAAAGAGTTCTTCTCTTTTCCTTGATCCCAAATGCTTCTGTGGGATTGTATAGAATTTAACAGTACATTTCCCAGAATTTGTGGGGAAGTTTCTTGACCTGGCTATAGAAATCAATAATGCTGGAGTTTATATTACATTTAATTAACTACAGCTTGGAAAGAAACTTAGAAGAAACTTGTGTAGCCATAGTAACTTTGGTGAAATGGTCACTTGCTAAACAAGGCGAAAGATGTCTTAGGAATCCCTTCTGCTATGCTGAGAAATATAGTCAGCAACTGGCACTGTTCCTTGTGTCATTCACTCCTTTGCTCGCCCATGTTTGCCACAGAAATTCAGAAGAGTATGTTAGCAGTGGGACTGGAAGTGCCTTAATATTATGGATTACTGATAGTTCTTCATCTCTAACTACCATTGGCATTTTCACTTTTAAGTCCGTCCCCTTCTTAGAGGACAAATCAGTTTGATGTACTCTTACATCCAGCTGTTCCAATAATGTTCATCCTGGTAGTTTTCAGGGAGCTTTGAACTGGCTTTCTTAATGCCATTTTCAAAATCCTTCTATTGGCAACGTTATGGATCAAACCTGGGACTTTTCACATACAAGGCACGTGATCCATCAGCCCCTGTCAGGCATTTTAGTGACCGAAGATAAGGGCTGGATTGATTTAAGCCGAAAGTTGTATTTTGCTTTCACATCCAAATGTTTGTTGTTTTGCCAACACATGCTCTATCGAAGCTTTAACTTTTCCATCAGCTTCATTTAGAAAAAGAAATAAGCTGTTTTCTAGTCCATTAGTCATGCATAAAATGAGGACTGGGTGTTGCACTTGTGGGTAACCATTTTCTGTAGCTGTTATCTTAACATCACCCTTTTTATCTGAGAGTAATTTAGCAGGATGATAAACAATAATTGCTATTTTATTATTATCATTTATCATTTAATCATTTACTATTATCATCATTTAGCAGGATGATAAACAATAATAAGCAGTTACTGTGGCATTGTGAATAATGTCTCTTCTGTGTCCTCTTAGCTTTGAACTTACCAGATGTGTTTGGCCTTGTGGTCCTTCCACTGGAGCTGAAACTCCGGGTTTTACGTCTCCTGGATGTCCGCTCGCTCCTCTCTTTGTCTGCCGTTTGTCGTGACCTGTACACTGCCTCAAATGACCAACTTTTGTGGAGATTCATATACCTGCGAGATTTTAGAGGTGACTAAATATGTGCCCTTTATTCTTCTCGCTTAGAGGTGAAGAGAGAGGTGTGGTCTCAAACCCAGGCTTCTTAAGCAGCCTTATAGGCCAGTTTAAATGTCGCTTTTCTTTAGAGAAGGGAGCAGCAGCATCACTGAATATAAGGGGACAGTCATCAGACAGCTCTTTTGGAGATGGCTTTTTTTGTATTGTATCTGCTAGGAGGTCCATTCTTTTTGGAAGTCCTGTGGTCAGCACAGACCTCCTAAATGAAGTGCAGGATTTTGCCTTTCCAGGCTGTGCAGAGATGCAATATGAGATTCTTGTATCAGACTGAATTCTGCCACTTCTTTGCAGATCCTGTTGCCAGGTCTCGAGACACAGATTGGAAGGAGGTATGTTTATGTTTCTTCCAGAAAATATGTTTAAAGAGCAGTCTAGAAAGGTAGAGTTGTGTAGGTTAGATTTTAAGGTAGCAGGAACTGTAGTTGATACAGTAAGTAGTTGCTCTGATTTTAGTTAAAAGGTGTTAAACATTGGCATTCCCCTTAATGCCAGTCCATACAATATTCACATAGCTAAGCACAGCTGAATTTGGTCTAGAATTGTGTATGTCAAGTAAATTTATTGCATTAAATAAAGGAATAAGGCTCTCAAATGATATCTGCCCAATTGGACATCTTCCTCTAAACTGTGGAGTGGTTCAAAAGATAACTCTTATTTTATTTGGAGAGATTATGTGGAGACTGCTGATACTTTTGAGTAATAACTAATCCTAAATACTGTGGATGTTGGGAGGAATGTTCTAGGGTGCTCTCCCCTTTAGGTTCTCAGTCTAGGCTAAGCTTTTTGTTGTTTCTTTCCCTTTCTCCAGCTGTACAAGAAAAAATGGAAGCAGAAGAAGGATGCTCTGAAGTGGAGGCACATGATGTTTCTGCCTCCTCCTCCTCTCCCCATACCTCTTCATCCCAACCCATTGTATCCCAATCCTTTTCCTCCTGACCCTCTTTATCCCCCAGTGATCATTGGTGGTGAATTTGAGGAAAGGCCAATGCCTCCATACATTGGCGATCCAATCCATTCCCTCTTTCCAGCCTCCATAGAACTTCCCAGTCAGTATCCTCCTCATGGGCCACACTTTGACCCTTTTGTACCATTTCAAGATCCCAATCCCACACTTCCAGGAAGAGCCACCCGAGGCCGCCCAATTGATAGTCGCCGTGCTTTCATATGATGACTCCTTTGGCCTTGCTTTTAATGTTTTAAACATCTCTGTTCCTGACTTGCTTTTAAGCTATAGGATACTTCAACTACAGGGCTGTGATGTCGGCCTGTTTTAAATATGCCAGTGCGTATGAACCATGGCATCTTCATTCCATGGACTTCAGCCCAGCAAGCAGTGCCAACAACCAGTACTGCCTTCCTTTGAATCTGGAGATCTTTTCTGAAAGAACTTTGTGGGATGGTTTACTCTTTTCATTTTCCCCTCTGAGGATTGCTTCTTAAAAAGCAAAAGATAGTTGGCCCTGATTCCAGCAAATAAAAAGCACTTTAAACACTAGCATTTATGTTGGTCTGAATGATCATGATGGTTTCTTGCCCACTTCAATCTGAATAAAGGTCTTTTTCATGACAAAACGTTCTAATGTATATCATGTCTGATGTACAGAAAGTTTAAGCCCTGAAGGTATCTGATTGATTTTTTTTTTCAGACAGCTTCTGTTGCTAAAGGGTTCCCCCCTCCTTTTATTACTTGAAAAGCAATTTTGGTATTGGGTTCTTCAATGCACAAAGAATACAGAAGTAAAATGTTTCTTACACTTGAAAAAAATATATTGAACAGTTCATTCTATAGACAGTTGAATAATAACATGCTACAGTATAACCCAGATCCTAACCAAAAACCATAAGAATGCCTAAAGCTTTAGCAAGAAGTTGCCTTTTTGTACTTGCTGATTCTCTTGCAGGTATCAGGAAATAGCTTTAAGTGCATCATAAAATAAGATGATGAAACCCACTGTACAACCAAATAAGGTCAACACAATGTAGTGGAAATGAGTACACTCAAAATGTAGTTTCTCACCAACTTTGCTGGTGGTCTGTTATGTCATGTCAAATAATCTTCGGTGTCTTGTTCTGTATTGCTGTATGCATACCTGAAAATGTGTATATAGTCAATACAAGTTGTGGCTTGTGTTTTGAGAACACAAAGAGTGCCTGGCTGGAAGGTACCTCCTTGAAAGATCGACATGAATATAGCTTGCAGAGTGGTGGGTAGAACAAAATGATTTATGTTTGGAAAATGAATTGCATCTGTCATTCATGAGTGAAGTTTCTGACTAGTATTTTCAGTTTCATTTCACCCAGTTGTACTGTAAACCACTCTGTAGTAGTCCCATGTAACAGCATTGATTGGATTCTGAATGTGATACATTGTGGTATGTTTTTGGAAGAAAATGGAAGAAGGTGCAACTACAGCTGTTACACACATTTCCAAACTTAACATTTCTGAATGTGTATGTTAATGTGCCTGTGCATTTTTATGTGCATTGCCCTAAAGATGGGGTTTGTAGTTAGATAGTAGCACTTTGTATATTATTGCTTGCTTGACTCTTCATTAGAGTCATCCATTTACTTTGAAATCTTGATATTTCAGCATAAAACTGTTTTGAGGGGATGTAGTGTTAAACTTTACAAAACATCTTTCATTTCAGTAGTGGCCCATTAAGTTCTTACACAGCTTTGGTGAGGCACACTCCTACTGAATTATTAAATTTCTGAGCTAGATTATAATGGCTAAAGTGATAAAACCTAAATCAGCTGTATAAAAAGGCTTGAGTATAAGAATTTAGCTCTGATATGCCCTTTGTTGTTATTGTTTAGTCATTAAGTCATGTTCGACTCTTCGTGACCTCATGGACCAGAGCATGCCAGGCCTTCCTGTCTTCCACTGCCTCCCGGAGTTGGGTCAAATTCATGTTGATAGCTTTGATGCCACTGTCCAACCATCTTGTCCTCTCTCGTCCCCTTCACCTCTTGCCTTCACACTTTCCCAACATCAGGGTCTTTTCCAGGGAGTGCCCTTAAACTCTAGCTATTTCTTGTTACCTTATAAGAGTCTAGCTAGAATGGGATGCTTACACACTCCACTTGTATAATTAGCCTTTTTGATGGCAAAACAAGCTTTTTATGGGAGGAAATATTCACTGTTTTTGTAGCATTCTAGTACAAATGGTGATGTGATTTCGCTCTATGATGAGGTAGGTTAAATAGAGTTCTTCAGCATAAACTTGAGCATGAATCCGTGTTTTTAACCACTAAAAGCCACATTTTGGTATGCTGGTTGAAAGGAAAGCTCTGTTAGCAGTTTGCAGGAGATTAGTCTTCTGATATGATTTCTAACTGCATTTATATCACCTTGTGGAAATCATAGTTACAGCAACTGAGACTAGGAAGTAAAATGATTGGAGCTCTATTGCTGTTCAGTTTGACATGCAAGGTTGGAGTTAAGCAGATGGCTCAGTTGAGAAGCTTGAAGATGGTTAAAATTTGAATAGTGCTGTGATGAGATTTGATTTTAGTCTTTGTCCAATTTAAGGTGCACTCTGTGTCACAGTGCATGTGAGTAACATTGGAACAGGTTTGTTAGCCATTAAAAAATTGTAAGAGTAGTTTGGGTGTACTAAAAACAACACAACACTTTCTACAGGCTGGCAAAGACCTTTCTCTAAAGGCAGGCTTTCCCTTAGAGGGCTTTAAAAGATGGATTGTGCTCTGGAGCTCTTAAATGTGTTTACTATTGATATTATTCACTGTTTTTAATATAATACTTGTTTAATTTTAATATTTGTATACTTACTGTTTTTAGGTTTCAAATATGGTCTGTTTAATGATGTAAGCTGCCTTGGGTCCTTTTAGGGAGAAAGGCAGAATAAAAATATTTTAAATAAATAAATAGTAAAAAAAAAAATTCTTAGTACTAAGCACGACCTGTTCCCACCCCTCATTAAGATTGGGGGCAGGGCCCATGGCATGACTTAGTGCATTTCGACATCTTAGCTATTCTGTTTAATTTTGAGTGTAGAGAAGTCAAATGATAAGCTTATGGATACCTTATCATTTAGTCCAGCTGTCTTTGTTAAAACTATGTTTACTTCCATCGGAAGTGTGGTGCCAGGCCAATGTCCTGTTTATTTCAGTGTTGCATAGATAGTGCTGTGAAAAGGAAGTCAACCATGTTCTTCAGCTCCAAAGTGAAAATGGATAGCTAGAATCCTGGCATGAACTTTTCTTCCTCTTTGCCTTTTCTTCCTCTTTTTATGCCTAGAAGGTAGTCTCATCTTGCCAGACTTTGAAAATATGTTGCTAAGGGCAGAATCTGACACTGGTATGGGAGAAGATGCAGCAGGATTACAATGAAGCAAATCTTTATTTTGGGTAACCCCCAAATACCCCCTTCTTTGTTCCCACTAGAGCATTTAGTTGTTGCATTCTATGACTGGCTGGATATCTTTTTAAAATTATACCTACTAATTTTGTTCTTAATCGGCATCTGACATGGCTTCTTCAGCATATCCATAGTCATGCTGATGTTGCACTTTTCCTGACTCTTGGGTTTCTGTAGGAAGTGTGTTGGGTCCAGTCCTTATTTGAAAAGTATTATGGCTATTTTTGTACTACAGTAAATTTGAAATACGTTTTGCATGTTCACAAGTGTGATGTGCATCATGTGTCTGTATTTGAACTGTATTGCGTAGGATCAGCATAAAATAGCTGTTGGGGTCTTGGGGAGGTTGAACCTTTGTAGCAAAAGGAACAAAATAATTTGAGCCAGAATAACCTCACTACCCATTCCCAATGCCACTAGGATGCTAAATTTAAGTGCGGCTCAGAATTAGAATGGATTTGAGATCAGGTGCTGTTGACCAAAATAATCTCGCTAGAAATTATTTGAATTTGTTAAGCCATGTAGAAAGTACTGCGAACCACACCTAGCATCATAGATGCTTGCTCTGCTGTGAATATTATAAGAAGGGCATTTTGAAAATTCTCTCATTTTGACATGCAAAATTGGCTCTAGTTCAACAGGAAGTTGGTTGCTGTAATCTATGGCTGGATTTATGCTTCTTGAAGTTCCCTGTACTAGCTTTGAGAATTCCTTTTACATTGTTGACACTTTTTAATTATCTCTGATCCTCTGAAGCAAGTAAACTGAATATATACATAAGGGGTGTGTTAATAACAGACAGGCTGAAGTCCTGTTTCTTAGTGTAGTCGGTTGCATTAGAGTAGGCCTGTTGAATTTGGCGATTCAGTGAGTCAAATCTTTTGTAATTTCCCTTGACTCATATGGGCCTATTCTAGTTGTGGCTTACTTTAGCATGGCAAGTTGTACTAACTAGGCCCGTTTGAATCAGTGGAATCAAGAGGACGTGACTCATCATATCCCCAATGAGTGCAACCTCTTAGGCCAAGCAACAGAGTTTCAGCCATTGAAAGATAACTAAAAGGTTCTATTTGTAAATTCTGGGCATACTCATATAAACAGTAAAGTAGATTAATGAGTGAATGAGTGGTGAGGCATCAGGACTGTGCGCCACCCACCGTTGCCATTCATTCATATGTCTCCTATAAATATCCCTATAAGGTGTCCACATTTGTAAGCTCAGTATCACATGAACTTTACCCTCAGACTTGAAATGCGTGCATATATTGTGCATATTGTCATGGTTATGCACTGTTCAGAAGAGTCTGGATGTGGAAGATCCCACTATGTGTTGAGATGCATCCCTTTGTTGTATGTAAGAATAGGCTCTGTAAGAAACTATACATAATACTGGGTAATCCAAGGACAAGACTAGACAGATGAATATATAAAACAGTTAGGAAATTTAAAAACACACATCCAAAATTGCTCTAACTCCAGGCTGAAAAACTAATCAGAAAACAGGCTAGCAAATGACTTCCTCAGGTTGCGGATGGTTTCAGCTTTTGCCTCGTCTTCGTTGGGATTTCCCCGCTGTGAAGATTCTGAGAGGCTGAAGGTGTTTGTAAGAGATTGTGACTTGCTGTGAAAGAGAAAAGAAAAGAATTTTAAATATGGACATTTCCTTTGGAGACATAAACGGAGGACCAGGCTGGAAGCATTGGTATTCTTGGGCGACTATCAAAGTATCAGTCAGAGCTTGGAAATGTACTTTATAGGCCTAGGGAGAGCACATGGTCTCTCAACATGACTTGTGTCTCAGGTCTGTTTTGAGGATAGCATGGGAAGGAGAAGAGCCATCTAAACCTCCTTGGTCTCACCAGAGAAAAGATGAGATATAAATGTTACAAAGTACACTGGTGCCTCGCACAACGAGTGCCTCACACAACGATGAATTCACACAACGATGCCTTTTTCTGTCAAATTTGCTGCCTCACACAGTGATGTTTCCTATGGGGGATTTTCACACAACGATCTCCCTTTTCGCTCCTGTAAAAGTGTCTTACAATGTTTGGAAGCTGTTTTAAATGATTGCAATGGTTAGTCCACCTCCTGAAACCTATGCAAACTGATTTTGGTGTTGTTCTGACACTTCGTTAATTTATGATGATTTTTTGAATTTTCTCCATTGGAAACCATTGGATGGTCTGCCTAATGGTTTCCAATGGAAAAAACAAAAAATCATCATAAATTAACGAAGTGTCAGAACAACACCAAAATCAGTTTGCATAGGTTTCAGGAGGTGGACTAACCATTGCAATCATTTAAAACAGCTTCCAAACATTGTAAGACACTTTTACAGGAGCGAAAAAGGACTTCGCAAAGCCATTGGAATGTATTGAGTCGGCTTCAATACATTCCAGTGAAGGAAACATTGTTTCACACAGCGATGTTTCCTATGGGGATTTTCACTCAGCGATGGCAATCCGTTCCAATTGGAACGGATTAACCGTTTTTCAATGCATTCCTATGAGAAATGGTGTTTCACACAACGTTGATTTTTTTGGAACCAATTAACATCGTTGTGTGAGGCACCACTGTATAACAAAGTATATACAATTTCTCCAAGATAATGTGTTTAGCATCATTTAAACATTGCAGAAGACAGCAAAACGTTTAATTACCTATTTTCCGTTCTATACCCTTAGGGTTGAAAAGCATACGGCATAACATTTTGAATGTTCTGCTGAAATGTGTAAACCACTTCTATACTTAAGTAAAAACTTTTTGAAGTAGTGGGAAAAAATAATTAGATAATTAGAAAAAAATTCACATTAGCAAAACATAAATATTGTTCTCCACCCATTAGTTTGTTTTGAAATTTAACTTAATTATACCTGTGTTGCAAACAAAGCACTGGCTAAAATCCTGTTTGTGTGAGTTGTGCTCTGTAAAGCTGCTGATGTCATCAACTGGAGTATTTTTGTCATGAGTCATCTATAAGTCCTGTGTCACCCTTCCCATTTTTGAGAAGCAGGACTGCCAAACAGGAAAAGGAACATGTTAATACTGTACTGGAAATTGTTGCCCCTGGAATGACTTTACTATTGATGGCAGTTTTTTAACATCACCACCAGAAAGCATAAGGGAGCTTTCTTAGTATTAAAAACACAGTTTTTGTAAGAGAAATCTTTGCATTACGGGAGTGTGCGCAACTCCCCAAGGGAGCTAGTTGTACAAATCCCTGGAGCACTGTAGGTAACCTATTCCTGTTCTTAAGTTTGGAAACTTTAGTGGAACAATTGGTGCCAACAAGTTAGATACATGTTAGTAACAGATTTCACTTGAGCCAGTTTGAAGATGTGGAAGTTTAAGACTCTTGAATTTCAGTAGAAATTTTTTTTTGGAAGATGTGTTCCATGTAAGAAAAGAAAGATCAAAGAAACAATGAATGCTTTGGATCCCATGATTAATTAATAATGGAATCAGGCTTTCATTGTGACAAATTTCTAACAGCCCTAATAAGGTTAATCCAGTGATATGGCCGAAGTTCAAGTGGTGAAGTTATGTACTGTCACATTGCTCACTTGGCTTAATAGTCACCTTTCCGTGTTCACTGTACAACACATTGGGTATAAAACTTTCCTAGTTGCTAATCAGCCACCTTGAGCAGACCACTGTTTGCATGTCTAGGTAAAGGTTCCCCTTGACATTTAGTCCAGTCGTGTCAAATTCTAGGGTGCAGTGCTCATCCCGGTCTCCAAACCATAGAGTCAGCGTTTGTCCAAAGACAGTTTCCATGGTCACATGGCCAGCACGACTAGACATGGAACGCCGCTGCCTTCCCACTGTGGTGGTACCTATTTATCTACTTGCATTTACATGCTTTCAAACTGCTAGATTGGCAGGAGCTGGGACAAGCGACGGGAGCTCACCCCATCACATGGATTCGATCTTACGACTGCTGGCCTTCTGACCTTGCAGCACAGAGGCTTCAGCAGTTTAATCTGCAGTGCCACCATGTCCTGCATTTGCATGTCTACAGGTGTATTTTTATTTATTTATTTAAAATATTTTTAATATTTATTTAAAATATCTTACTCCTCAAAAAAGGACCCAAGAAGGCTTACCTCGTTTAAAAACACAATATTTAAAGCCAAAACCAGCAAATTAATCAAATACTTAAAAAATAATTAAATAAACATTATAATAAAAATGCAATATAAAGCATTACTAAAACAGATTTAAAAGCAACAAAAATAAAATCACCCCATTTTAAAACCTCTCAGACAGACAGCCATTCAGGGAAAGCCTGCCTGAAGAGAAAAGTCTTGGCCCTCTTGCAGAAGGACAGCAAAGATGGGGCCAGTCTGGCTTCTTGTACGCAAATGATTCCTCCTCCAAGTGGTGTGCAGAGCAGTGGTGAGAAAAGCAAGCTGCCACAATCTACCCTCCCTCTGTGCATCAGAGTGGAAGAAGATGTAGCTCTAAAATGCTTGTGTGCTTTATGCAAGGTGCAGAAGTGTATTTACTACAGATCATTTAGAGCCTTGTCAGCATCTTTTGACAGCTTGGCAACGTAGGGGAAGATGAAGTTTTTTTTTTAAAGGTAACAAATGGCTGATACTATTTTCAGTAAGCTGGTATGGCATTTCTATTTTGGCATTTAGGGTTTGGTTTTGGTAGTTATGCTACAATCATGTTGAAGGGCCAAATTATTATTTGGCAAATTGAAATGGACCAGTAACTCAGAGAGATGCACCTTTATTTTGTATGTATGTCTTGTATTAGGCAAAAACAAAGCAAAAATAAAAAATGGAGACAAAAACATTGTAGTACCTTAAAGACCAACTGCTATATTTTGATGTGAGATTTTGTGGACTAGTCTGAAGAATATCTGATGTCTGAAGAGAGTGGACATGTCCATAAAAGCTCATATTAAGATATAGCAGTTAATTTTTAAAGTGCCAGACTATTTTTGTCTTTTTTATTTTTTATTTTTGTTTTGCTTTTGCCTGATATGCTAGCACAGACTAACACAACTATCTCCTCTAAAACTTTAGCATGTACAGTGGACCCTCGACTTACAGATGAGATGGCTCGACTTATAGCCTTCCCTGGCAGCAAAATTTAGGTTCGACTTGCAGCCAGAGAATCGACCTACAGACCAGAAAAAAAAAAATGGCGGGTTACAGCATTAATCGGTTTTCAATGCATTGCAGGTCAATGGAGACTCGACCTACAGACTTTTCGACCTGCAGCCACCATTCCAATACGGATAATTCCGTAAGTAGAGGGTCCACTGTAGTTTGAATTAGATACTTGAATTACTGCAGCCTCTGCTGTCCCCATGCGCTGTAACCAAAGTCCAGTGGTGTACTTCCTCTGGATCCCACTGTTTCCCCATGACAACCCTCTCTTTCCCCCATACACCTTAAAAACCTACTGGGGAGGACTGGGAAAAACCTCTGGAGTAGGTATTTTAGATACCATATGGAACTGCAACCGGAAAAGGAAATCGCTATTCTGTCTTGGCTTGGATACCAGTGTGTACTGTTGGATCTTTGCTCTGTTTAATGTAGAAATTACATTAGGCATCTAATATACAGTAATAGGGACCTACTTTAGGTGTGGATGAGGAGGAGCCTGCTTCTTTGATGCTTCTCCAGAGCCCTGCTGACCAGGACCTCGCCCTTGAGCTGGGGGTCGAGGCTGCTGTGGAGGAAAGGTGGCAGGTTTGGAAGGCTGACTCGGTGAACTTCCGGCTGATGATCGAGTCTGTTGGGGAGATCCAGGTGACCTCTGCTGCTGGGGTGAGGTGGACTGGGGGCTCTGAGGTTGTTGACCTTGCGGAGAGAGCCTTTGCTGGGGTGGAGCTCCTGTCCGTGCAGGCTGTGGTCCTTGAGGTTGGCGTGGCCCCCCTAGAGCAAAGAGGTGCATTTCAATAGAGAATAGTCTCTTTACCCATGAGCATTACAGTCACGTCTTTAGTATGATTTCCCAATATCTACATGGCTGAATGCTAAGAATCCAGTGACTTGCAGTAACTTATTAGAGTTAAAATTATTCTCACATCTTAGATTGAGGTTAGAAACACCAGTTTATAAATATTGCAAGCTTAAAGACACTCGGTGAAAGCTTGCTCCTTTCTTGAGGAACTTCAAAACTGCATTATTGTATCGTATTTTCAAGCACATTCTTCATTCCTGTAATTTAAAAAGTCACAGTTCTTCTAAGAATCTTTTAAAATTCTTGCTTCACTTGACACTTATAGTAATAAATAAATTTTAAAGCTCATATTTTGGTGTCATATTTGAGTTAAAATATTTTGGCTTATTTATCATGTTGTATTGGTTCTAGAGCTTTTAAAGGTATTGTTTGCATGCTTTGGGGGGCTCTTCACTCTTCTAAAAGTTAGACCTAAGCCTCTTTTAGAAAACGCTCTCTTGGAACAAAAGTGGTATTTTTTAATGTGCCTTCCTTTTCTATAAAGTTCTGAACTTTCTCCCCCATATCAGTGTCTTGGGCAAGCCATGCCTTGTATGTTTTGCAGTAAGGTTTGTACCTTGAGGTGGCGGGCGAGGTTGGGAAAGTTGTCCAAGTTGGGGGCCGGATTGAGTCTGCAACTGTGATTTCATTGACTGTGGCTAGAAACAAAACAAAACGTTATTGTCAACTGAAAATCAGAAATGTGGTAAGTATGTAGCTATACTACATATTGTCCATAACAGCATAAATTCTGTACATGTATTTAACTGGGAATGATGTCTTTAGTAACAAGGATAACAAACAAGGGGGCTGTTTAGTAGATAAACTTGTAGTTACAATCTGGAGTACATGTTTCTAAAAGAGCCTTCATATCAATGCTGGTTGCTTTGCAACATTGTTTAACAGATACCTGGAGTGGTAGGCATACACTTACAGTGGTGCCTTGGAAGACGAACGCCTCGCTTGACGAAAACCCGCAAGACAAATGATTTTTGCGATCGCTGTGGTGCCTTGCAAGACGGCTTCTTCTATGGCTGTGCTTTGCAAGACGAATGTTTTCTGCAAGACTGTTGCCTTGCAACATGAATGAATTATTTTCATCTTGCAAGGTTCCCATAGGAATGTATTGCGATGCATTCCTATCGGAAACCGCTTTTTGCAAGATGAAAATTTCACAAGACAGTGCTATTCGCGGAATGAATTACATTCGTCTTGCGTGGCACCACTGTATTTAGCTTGGTTCACAGCTTCTGTTTTTTCAATGCAAGGTGTGAAACTTTTGGCTTTCCAAATGTTTTCAGAAGTTTCCCTAGTGTTAAGATTGTGGTAGTTATAGTCTAAAACATTTGGAAGGTCAAAGGTTCTCTACCCTTTCTTTTAATACCTTCGTAAACAGGGGTATAGTTTAGCATGAACAGCTGGTTTGACCTAGTTGTAGAGTCAGGAGTTCAACCCCCACTTTGCCTTCTGAGAAAGGGGCCAGTTGAGATCACCTGAAGTATGTGCCATTTCGAGGATTATATGCCCCTACCACTTGTGGCCTGCATTATTCTAGAATGCTACCTGAATGAGGGACTGGTAAATCCTGCTTTGATATTTCATATCTGCAAAACCCAGGAAGATTGCCATGAGTCAGAATTGATGGCACATTATTATTAATTAAAACAGAGGGGAGTAAAGCATGGCCCTCCAAATGTGTTTAGACCATAGTTTCCAGAAGTCTTCACTGCCACCTTTGCTGGCCAGGATTTCTGGGAGTTGAAGTCCAAGAACATCTGAAGGCCCAAGGTTGGGGACTACTGTTCTGGAGGATTGGCTTTCTCAGTTTTTGACATCAGCACCATCACCTGGCAGAGAATGGGAATTTGACAACATCGATCAGGTAATCAGCACATTCAGGGGTCCCATGGTTCTTAAGCATCTAGGTTTCAGACTTGCATGTGGACCAAATGTGCTCTGTAGCATCTTTACTGTGCAGGTGCACAGAATTCCCATGTGAATCAGATCTCCTGTCACTGAACTTTTCATATAGGATGTGTTTTATCAGCCATGTATGGTATACGTGTTAAAAGTACCCATTTGTTTCTCTTGGTTTTCATCACAGAGCATTTTTATTTGTGTTTCCGGAGATCACCTTTTTATGTAAATATGTGAGGCAGTATGCAGGATAAACAGCATATGCAAATCGAACCATTTGTTGTTGTTATTTAGTCGTTAAGTTGTGTCTGACTCTTCGTGACCCCATGGACCAGAGCATGCCAGGCCCTCTTGTCTTCCACTGCCTCCTGGAGTTGGGTCAAATTCATTCTGGTAGTTTCGATGACACTGTCCACCCATCTGGTTCTCTGTTGTTGGCTTCTCCTCTTGCCTTCACACTTTCCCAACATCAGAGTCTTTTCCAGGGAGTCTTCTCTTCTCATGAGATGGCCAAAGTCTTCTCTTAATTCTGGCTTGGAATTCATCCAGTCCAGCCTTTCACATGATGTATTCTGCATAGAAGTTAAATAAGCAGGGGGACAATATACAGCCTTGTCATACTCCTTTCCCAATTTTGAACCATGAGATGGCCAGTCTTCTCATGAGATGGAGCCTCAGCTTCAGGATATGTCCTTCCAGCGAGCACTCAGGGTTGATTTCCTTCAAAATTGATAGGTTTTTTCTCCTTGCAGTCCAGGGGACTCTCAAGAGCCTCCTCAGCACCACAATTCAAAAGCATCAGTTATTCGGTAGTCAGCCCTCTTTATGGTCCAGCTCTCACTTCCGTACATCGCTACTGGAAAAACCATAGCTTTGTCTATGCGGACCTTTGTCGGCAAGGTGATGTCTGCTTTTTAAGATGCTGTCAAGGTTTGTCATCGCTTTCCTCCCAAGAAGTAGGTTTCTTTTAATTTCGTGGCTGCTGTCCCCATCTGCAGTGATCATGGAGCCCAAGAAGGTAAAATCTGTCACTGCCTCCATATCTTCCCCTTCTATTTGCCAGGAGGCGATGGGACCAATGGCCATGATCTTAGTTTTTTTGCACTCTACTCTTTCACCCTCATTAAGAAGTTCTTTAATTCCCCCTCCTTTTCTGCCACCAGAGTGGCATCATCTGCATACCTGAGGTTGTTGATATTTCTTCCGGCAATCTTAATTCCGGCTTGGGATTCATCCAGGCCAGCCTTTTGTATGATGCATTCTGCATATAAGTTAAATAAGCAGGGGACAATATACAGCCTTGTTGTGTTCCTTTCCCAAGTTTGAATCAATCAGTTGTTGCATATCAGAACTGTTGCTTCCTGTCTGACATATAGATTTCTCAGGAGATAGATAAGGTGGTGAGGCACTCCCATTTCTTTAAGAACTTGCCATAGTTTGCTGTGGTCCACACAGTCAAATATTTTTGCGTAGTCAATGAAGCAGAAGTAGATGTTTTTCTGGAACTCTCTGGCTTTCTCCATAATCCAGCGCATGTTAGTAATTTCGTCTCTAGTTCCTCTGCCCCTTCGAAATTCAGCTTGTACTTCTGGGAGTTCTTGGTCCACATACCGCTGAAGCCTACCTTGTAGGATCTTGAGCATAACCTTGCTAGTGTGTGAAATGAGTCCAATTGTATGGTAGCTGGAGCATTCTTTTGCACAGCCCTTCTTTGGGATGTAGACAGATCTTTTGCAGTCCTCTGGCCACTGCTGAATTTTCTAAACTTGCTGGCATATTGAGTGTGGCACCTTAACAGCATCATCTTTTAAGATTTCAAATAGTTCAACTGGAATGCTATCACCTCCATTGGCCTTGTTGTTAGCCATGCTTTCTAAGGCCCACATGACTTTACTCTCCAGGATGTCTGGGTCAAGGTCAGGAACCACACCATCCGTGTTGTCCGGGACATCCAGATCTTTCTGGTATAATTTCTCTGTGTATTCTTGCCACCTCTTCTTGATGTCTTCTGCTTCTGTTAGGTCCCTACCATTTTTGTCCTTTATCATGTCTATCTTTGCACAAAATGTTCCTTTAATATCTCCAGTTTTCTCAAACAGATCTCTGGTTTCCCCCCCTTCTATTATTTTCCTCTATATCTTTGCACTGTTCATTTAAGAAGGCCCTGTTGTCTCTCCTTGCTGTTCTTTGGAAGTCTGCATTCCATTTTTTGTTATTTTCCCTATCTCCCTTGCATTTTGTTTCCCTTCTCTTCTCTGCTATTTGTAAGGCCTCGTTGGACAGCCACTTTGCTTTCTTGCATTTCCTTTTCTTTGGGATGGTTTTTGTTGCTGCCTCCTGTACAATGTTATGAGCCTCCATCCATAGTTCTTCAGGCAGTCTGTCCACCAAATCGAGTTCCTTAAATCTGTTCTTCACTTCCACTGTGTATTCATAAGGGATTTGGTTTAGATTATACCTGACTAGCCCAGGTATGGTGTTGTAAGTCTTCATAGAATTGGTCAATTTCAGTTTCTTCAGCATTGGTGGTTGGTGCATAAACTTGGATTACTGTGATGTTGAAAGGTCTGCCTTGGATTCATATTGAAATCATTCTGTCATTTTTGAGACTGTATCCCAATACAGCTTTTCCCACTCTTTTGTTGACTATGAGGGCTACTCCATTTCTTCTACAGGATTCTTGCCCACAATAGTAGATATGATAATTCTCTGAATTGAATTTGCCAGTTCCCGTCCATTTTACTTCATTGACGCCCAGGATGTCAATGTTTATTCTTGCCATCTCCTGTTTGATAACATCCAGCTTACCAAGGGTCATAGATCTTACATTCCAAGTTCCTATGCAGTATTTTTCTTTGCAGCATTGAACTTTTCTTTCACTTCCAGGCACGTCCACAGCTGAGCATCCTTTCGGCTTTGGCCCAACCACTTCATTAGCACTGGAGCTACTTGTACTTGTCCTCTTCTCTTCCTCAGTAGCATGTTGGACGCCTTCCAACCTGAGGGGCTCATCTTCCAGCGTCATATCTTTTGTTACTGTCCATGGAGTTTTCTTGGCAAAGATACTGGAGTGGTTTGCCAGTTCCTGCTCCAGGTTGATCGTGTTTAGTCAGAACGCTCCACTATGACCTGTCCGTCTTGGGTGTCCCTGTACGGCATAGCCCATAGCTTCTCTGGATTATTCAAGTGCCTTCGCCACAACAAGGCAGCAATCCGTGAAGGGGCATTGAACCATACCATGTAATATGTGTTGAATATATTACAGGATAAACAGCACATATGCCTGCATCTTTTCTTTAGTGGACTAGGTAAGTAAAAGCCACATTAAGGAGGACATTTTGGATGTAAAATATCACCATGGGGAAAGTTAAGAACCCCCTCTGTCCTCTCATTCATTTTATACATAGAACCACAGAACTACATCTAACGAAGCTTTGCCCACAGTGAATCCAATTTCATTTATGGGATATTAGAAAAATAGCTTCAATGCTATAATGTATTATTAATAAATTATATTATAATTTATTGTATATTAATAATAGATAATATAATCTATTATGTTACATAAAACATTTTTCTGATGATACTGAAAATTCAGTATACTGAGATATTTAGTTATCTGAGCATGTGTTAAGGCTGTGAGAACATGCTGACTTCTCTGGAAGAGAGAACACCTATTTTCTTACCCAAGGTCTTAGAGGTGAAGGGGAGGATCCTGTACTCAGGAAGACCTGTGTCATTTTGGAGATAACGAGATCTGCTATTAGCTGTCTGTCTTCCTCTATGTGCTCCCCAATCAGAGGCATTGAGCTGTCCATCACCTGCAGAGATGAAATAAATCACACAAATGGAAGCTAGGTTCTTGCATTTATGTTATGGCAACCAAGGTAGTGAGAAAGGACTTGAGTACTGAAAATACAGATGATCATATAACTTCATGGAATTATTTCGTAGGTACTACTGTGACTCACCACACAATACAGTTCTTCAGCTTTCTTTAAAGTATGAAGTATAAAGTATAATGGTTTAACCAGCCTCTCAACCTTTCTTTGGCCACAGCCATAAATACAATATGAAAAATATAGGTTGAATCAGGATTGTATAAATGACATGATGAAACTAATAAGGTGGTGGGTGAAGAATTGTTCTCAGTCTGTTGCCCCCCCCAGGGGGCTATATGGTCCCCATAGTTTGGCTGGTCCAAACCATACCATGCTAATAATCTCTTTTAAAAATAGAGTAAAGAAGCATATCCAAATGTCTGCAGTTCCTGACTTGTGCACAGTATGTTTTGATGGCTGAAATCTTGTAGATGTACCTATTCCAGTGGAAGGATTATGGCATCACCAGCAAGAGGAGATTTGGAGTAATGAAAGAATTTCCCTTCCTCTTTCTTGGCTTTTCGGATTTGTGAATAATTCCTTTCATTGAGTGGGAGCTAAAGGAAGGGTGGAGGAAATCTTTCATTTTACAGAATCACAGCCACTGAATTATATTATGGGCATTGGGATATTTTCTGTAATGGAACACTTCCTCCTCTCATCCCATGGCTCCCACAACTTCCACTCAATGAAAGGAATTTGCAAGTCAGAAAAGCTATGGGAAGGCACCAGAAATCTTAACCCTGCTAGTAATGTTGTTACCATTCAGTGTGTGTAGCTATGCCAGCAGGGCTTTGGTCATAAAATAAGGTGGTCTGACTGATTTTGTGTTCCTTGGAAACTCCAAAAGTCAACCACCAGCTTCCCTCCCTTAAAAAAAAGAGAGAAAGCAATGCATACTGCTTAAATACCACCCTATAGCACTTAAAATGGGGACGTGGTGGTGCTGCAGGCTAAACCGCAGAAGCCTGTGCTGCAGGGTCAGAAGACCAAGCAGTCGTAAGATCGAATCCACGCGACGGAGTGAGCTCCCATCTCTTGTCCCAGCTCCCGCCAACCTAGCGATTCGAAAGCATGTAAATGCAAGTAGATAAATAGGGACCACTTCAGTGGGAAGGTAACAGCATTCCGTGTCTAAGTCGCACTGGCCATGTGACCACAGAAGATTGTCTTTGGACAAACGCTGGCTCTATGGCTTGGAAACGGAGATGAGCACCGCCCCCTAGAGTCGAACACAACTGGACAAAAAAAATTGTCAAGGGGAACCTTTACCTTTACCTATAGCACTTAAAGCACTGTCTGGGTGGTTTACAAGTTAATTATTCAGGCTACACATTGCCCCCCCCCAAACCCCCAAGCTGGGTACTGATTTTACCAACCTTGGGACGATAGAAGGCTGAGTCAATTCTGAGCTGGATAGAAACCCAGGTTTTGGCTGCAGTACAGCAGTTTAACCACTGCACCACAAAGGAATTCATGTTTCTGGAATTCTCTAAGAAGCACAATTCTCAGGCGCTTACATGCACCCTTAAGGAAACTACTCAGTTCCCCCGAAAATAAGACCTAACCTGAAAATAAGTTCTAGTGTGACTTTTCAGGATGCTTGTAATATAAGTAAGCCCTACCCCCAAAATAAGCCCTAGTTAAGTGAAGCCCCTCGAGGAGTTAACCTCGAGGCAAAATCTGGAGCCGGAGTCCCGGAGGCAATTCGTGTCATTCTGGCAACTCCTGCGACGTCGCTGGAACCAGTTGTATTGGCTCTTGCCTTTCCATTGGACCATTTCAGCGATGTGGAGAGGGGGGATTTGCTGTTATCCTCCATATTATTTTACCCAGGCTTCATGCTGGAGCTTTGCATACAGCATCAAAACAACACAGGAAGTAGCAGTTGCCAGTTATAAGTCTTTGCTTGATTGGCGTAGAGCATGATGCCAGGGGCTACTTCCGACGGTGGGAGAGGTCATTGCACCTCACTAGGTAGCTACTGCCCACCTTAAGCTGGGCAGTCCCCAGCCACTAACGGGACAGATTGCACTTGTCTGCAATGTGGAAGGGATTGTGCCTCTTGAGTCAGCCTTCTCAGCCACACTAGATGCTGTTCCATGTCCTCCATACAGAGCACGTTACCATAGTCCCTCGAGACTGAAGGATGCCTAAACGAAAGGTAGTATGTAAGAATTGTCCAGTCTTTGCAAAAAAAGGCACCATTGGGGATAGCATCCGCTTCACACCTTCCCAGTCTCAGGTTGCATGGATAAGAAAAGTTACTTTCGGATGACAACTCCATCAGGCATTCTGAGAGGTATAATCTAAAAACGTAACCTTAACTGTCAGTAAGAATTTCACAATTTCCTGTGAACACTGCCTCCTTGTGCTATTCTCTTTTGCCTATCTCGATAAAGTGAAATTTTGGCCCTGAAGCTAGAGAGTTGAGTCATTGGCCCACAAATAGAACAATGACACCATTCTGGGCAGTGGCCATCTTTATTCTGCAATGGTTTAAAGAAAATCACCTAGTTTACGTGATGATCTGCTGCATACATCCGGCAAATAGAGGCTGTTATTGCTTCATCCATCAGTGGTGTCTCTTTGGGTCTGCAATTTTTGTCTGCCCGTTGGCATTGTCTTGCTAGAAAAATGCTTGAACCTATCTTTCAAAGTCCTTGAATGCCTCACTAACTTTTTTTTAAAGAAGTGCAATGGGGCAGAGACTGGAGGAGGCACTGGTTCAGAAATGACACAAGCTTGAATTGCAAAACTAGGACACAATCCAAATGAAGATACACATTTCTCAGCTCTGCTGTTTCCAATGGCATAGAATTTAAGTGTTTCCTTAAGGATAAACTGAAACATATTTAAATCAAACCCACCCTGCCTAAATACATCCTTGTATAAATATAAGTCAGAAAATACAATGCAATCCATCTCTTATGTTTGAGGAAGTGGACTTGTCCACAAAAGCTCACATTAAAATATAGCAGTTAGTTTTTTAAGGTGCCACAACATTTTTGTCTTCTTAATTTTCTTCATTGCGAGTCATTTAATTATCTTAAGCTGATGCTCCTTGATGCAAAATTGAAGCTGGTCTCTGCTTCAGTTTCCTTTTATTATTATTATTATTATTATTATTATTATTATTATTATTATTATTATTATTATTATTATTATTATTATTATTATTATTATTATTATTATTATTATTATTATTATTATTATTATTATTATTATTATTATTATTATTATTATTATTATTAGTATTAGTATTAGTATTAGTATTAGTATTAGTATTAGTAGTAGTATTAGTAGTAGTAGTAGTAGTAGTAGTAGTAGTATTTGTATTTGTATTTGTATTTGTATTTGTATATTTATTTATTTATTTATTTATTTATTTATTTATTTATTTATTTATTTATACCCCGCCTATCTGGTCGGTTAACATAAATACATAAATACTTAATGTTATGAAGTATTTCTCTTACCACTAGATGGTGCCATTATACTCCTCAAACACTTGGGGGGACTGAGGGTCAATTTCACTAACAGATTTTGAGAAGCAGTAGAATCCTCTTACCCCCCCCCCCCCCCCGTTTCTTTAAATTGGCCATACAGAGTATGTAAGTGGATTTGTTTTCAGATAAAAAACACACTTCTATAAAGTTTAATTTTTTTTCAGTTAATAAAAACCAGTTGTAGCAACCACTTGGCTTTCGGCCAAGCTGAGATCAGCTTCTCCCTGGTTCCTCCCCAAAGAGGAAAAAGCAAGAAGGACTGAAAAGGCAGTCTAATGAGGACCGAACATGCTCCGTCAGCCCTGAAAATTAACAGATTTCAAGATGTGGAAATGGAAGAACGGGTTGTCCTAGAAAGAGGACATTATTGATGGACTGCAAGCCTGAACATAAACAATTCACAGTACAACAGTCCATCATAGGTTCCAGTTTCTAACTTACGTTAAGGTTTTTCTCATTGATGTTTTGATTAAAAAAAAACGCCTATAGATCTGGAAGTTGAGTCATGGCAACTGGACTTCTTTCTTGTTAGGTTAAAAGGTTTCACTACTCAGCAGACTGAAGAAGCTACTTGGATGAGCAGTGAAATGTTTCAAACGTTTCCACCTAATAAGAAAGGAATCCTGTTTCTATGAGCCAACTTCCAGATAACCACACCTGGATGATTGAGAATCTTCACAGATAAAAGGCCTATATAGTGCTTCAGACCCCATTTCTTTGCACAACAACCCTGTAAAACAGATTATTTTCACTGTATGTTTTACAACGCAAAGGCTACCTGAAGATATGTCCGTAAAAGCTACCCAGTAAGCAAGCAGCAGGGTTTATTGAAGACTTTGCAGAACCAGTTATATCTTTTAAACTCAAGAGATCATCTTCACATTGTCGTACATTACAACATTCCAGTGGGAGAGGCTATATGAAGAGTAAACAGTGCATTGTGAACATTTGCCTTGTGAGAATGTAAAGCACATTCCAGTGGCTGCTCAGGTGTCATGGGCCTGAAGAAAAGCTTGGACAGCCTATCCCTGACAACCGTCTGTCCCTAAGGCCTATTATTTAAACCTGCTTTTCACTGACAAGCTAATTTGTAAATAGTGTTTTTCTTGGTTTGAACTTATTGTTTGAGCCACATAAGTAATGTGTGACCTGATCATTTCCAGTACTGTTTATTTTACACTTTATTGCTGTTTTTACAGTAGTTTATTATGTTTCATTGAAGTTTGCTGCCTTTAGCACTATTTCACAGAACAGCAGGACCTACAGTGAACGAATAAATAAATGTATATTTTATAGTGTTGCTTGCGCTCAAACCTGTGCAGCAAATGATGCATTTGTATAGCCAACCAGCTGCAGCTGCAACTGTTGGGACAAATGGGTGCTGTAACTCACAGAGAGACCAGTCCATGTCTTGGTAGTCCCCATCTGGAGTTGGATAGGCAAGGAGAGGTGGCAATCTTCTCTCTGTAAGTCTACATGAATACTTGAGGCTACAATCTTAAACTTATGTCGTGTTGAAATAAACAGAACTGAGTAGATGTACATAAGATTGCAACTGTACAGCTAGCTCAGTCATCCATGACTTGATGCCATTTTGAATGTGTAAGACTGTAGGTCCTGCAGATGAGGTCCTTTATTTGCCCTAGTGGGGAAAAGGTACAACCAGAGATGATCTGAGGCTATCAACGTTCCCTCTAATTTTCTGCTAGTGTTGAGCAGGTCCCCTGCTTGTTGTGCATGGGGTCCTGGCCGCATCCAGAACCAAATGGGCAGCAACACTGGCTGCAGGTGTGCAGCACTGATGCAGCGCTGCATAGCTGCACACCGCATAATTTAGAGGGAATGTTGAAGGCTACCCACAGGTGCAATTAATTTGAAGGTTTATTTAAATCACAGCAGGTAAACAGGGAATATGGAAATCACCAGATGGGCAATATCGAAATCAGATTGATTATATTCTCTGCAGCCAAAGATGGAGAAGCTCTATACAGTCAGCAAAAACAAGACCTGGAGCTGACTGCGGTTCTGATCATCAGCTTCTCATAGCAAAATTCAAGCTTAGACTGAAGAGATTAGGAAAAACCACTGGGCCACTCAGGTATAATCTAAACCAAATCCCTTATGAATACACAGTGGAAGTAAAGAACAGATTTAAGGAACTAGATTTGGTGGACAGAGTGCCTGAAGAACTTTGGATAGAGGCTCGTAACATTGTCCAGGAGGCAGCAACGAAAACCATCCCAAAGAAAAGGAAATGCAAGAAAGCAAAGTGGCTGTCCAACGAGGCCTTAGAAATAGCAGAGAGGAGAAGGGAAGCAAAATGCAAGGGAGATAGGGAAAGTTACAGAAACTTGAATGCAGACTTCCAAAGAATAGCAAGGAGAGACAAGAGGGCCTTCTTAAATGAACAATGCAAAGAAATAGAGGAAGATAACAGAAAAGGAAAGACCAGAGATCTGTTCAGGAAAATTGGACATATTAGAGGAACATTTTGCGCAAAGATGAACATGATAAAAGACAAAAATGGAAGGGACCTAACAGAAGCAGAAGACGTCAAGAAGAGGTGGCAAGAATACACAGAGGAATTATATCAGAAAGATTTGGATATCCCGGACAACCCAGACAATGTAGTTGCTGACCTTGAGCCAGACATCCTGGAGAGCGAAGTCAAGTGGGCCTTAGAAAGCCTGGCTAACAACAAGGCCAGTGGAGGTGATGGCATTCCAGTTGAACTATTTAAAATCTTGGAAGATGATGCTGTTAAGGTGCTACATTCAATATGCCAGCAAGTTTGGAAAACTCAACAGTGGCCAGAGGATTGGAAAAGATCAGTCTACATCCCAATCCCAAAGAAAGGCAGTGCCAAAGAATGCTCCAACTACCGTACAATCGCACTCATTTCGCACGCTAGCAAGGTTATGCTCAAAATCCTACAAGGTAGGCTTCAGCAGTATGTGGACCGAGAACTCCCAGAAGTACAAGCTGGATTCCGAAGAGGCAGAGGAACTCAAGACCAAATTGCTAACTTGCGCTGGATTATGGAGAAAGCCAGAGAGTTCCAGAAAAATATCTACTTCTGCTTCATTGACTATGCGAAAGCCTTTGACTGTGTGGACCACAGCAAACTATGGCAAGTTCTTAAAGAAATGGGAGTGCCTGACCACTTTATCTGTCTCCTGAGAAACCTATATGTGGGACAGGAAGCAACAGTTAGAACTGGTCATGGAACAACTGAGTGGTTCAAAATTGGGAAAGGAGTACGGCAAGGCTGTATATTGTCCCCCAGCTTGTTTAACTTATATGCAGAATACATCATGCGGAAGGCTGGACTGGAAGAAACCCAAGCCGGAATTAAGATTGCCGGAAGAAATATCAACAACCTCCGATACGCAGATGATACCACTCTGATGGCAGAAAGTGAGGAGGAATTAAAGAACCTTGTAATGAGAGTGAAAGAGGAGAGTGCAAAAAACGGTCTGAAACTCAACATCAAAAAAACTAAGATCATGGCCACTGGTCCCATCACCTCCTGGGAAATAGAAGGGGAAGATATGGAGGCAGTGTCAAATTTTATCTTCCTGGGCTCCATGATCACTGCAGATGGAGACAGCAGCCCTGAAATTAAAAGGCGCCTTCTTCTTGGGAGGAAAGCGATGACAAACCTTGACAGCATCTTGAAAAGCAGAGACATCACCCTGCCAACAAAAGTCCGAATAGTCAAAGCTATGGTTTTTCCTGTCGTGATGTATGGAAATGAGAGCTGGACCATAAAGAAAGCTGACTGCCGAAGAATTGATGCCTTTGAATTGTGGTGCTGGAGGAGACTCTTGAGAATCCCCTGGACTGCAAGGAGAACAAACCTATCAGTTCTAAAGGAAATCAACCCTGAATGCTCACTTGAAGGACAGATTCTGAAGCTGAGGCTCCAGTACTTTGGCCATCTCATGAGAAGAAAAGAGTCCTTGGAAAAAACCTTGATGTTAGGAAGGTGTGATGGCAAGAGGAGAAGGGGACGACCGAGGATGAGATGGCTGGACAGTGTCTGCGAAGCAACCAACATGAACCTGACACAACTCCGGGAGGCAGTAGAAGACAGGAGGGCCTGGCGTGCTCTGGTCCATGGGGTCACGAAGAGTCGGACACGACTAAACGACTAAACACACACACACAAACAGGGAATAAAATCCACAAAATGAAGGCACAATATAAAAGAAGTCAAAGGAAAATCAATGAATTTCTAAAACAATACAATGAACTGATGAGATGAAAACTGCAAAACAGAACAACTTGTATGAAAATTTCACATGAAATTATGATTATGCAAAATCAGCTGCAGTTAGCCCTTTATAAAACACAATATTTGCCTGTTCCCATCTGCCCCAGCCAACGGACAACATTTTAAAGTAATAATTAAAATAATATAAAAGCAGGATGGCAGGACTAATAATATAAGTGTTAAGACCAATCACTGTATTAAGGTGTTATAAGTTCCGGAAAGGCCTGTTGGGAAAAAACGTGTTTTTACCAATCACTTGAAAATTCCCAGTGAAGGAGCCAGGCGGATTTAGTGTGGGAGATTATTCCAGACTTGAGGAGTGACTGTTGAGAAGGCCCGGTTTCTGGTTCTCTCTTTCTGGGCCTCTCTCAGGGTCAATACTCTCAATCGCATGGCCTGGAAAGGTCGTATAGGATGTGCAGATCTTGTTGGGAGGAGGTCTCAAACCATTTAGGGCCTTGTAAGTTAGCAGCAGCATCTTCAAGCTGGCACAGAAATGGACAGGTAACCAGTGCAGGACGTTCAGGTTGGGAGACAGATGTTGATATTTCTTTATACTACTCAATAGACTGGCCGCTATTCTCTGGACCTGCTGATGTTTCCTCAGCAGCGTCACGGGCAGCCCCACGTAGAGAGCATTACAGTAGTCTAATCTTGAGACTCTCCGTGCATGAACGAGCGTGGTGAGGGACTTGATGTCAAGGTAGAGACACAGTTGGGCAATCGCGCCTTGGATGGAAATAGGCGAAGTGGACCACAGACGCTATCTGATGCTCAATTGGCAGCGCTAGGTCCAAGAGTACACCCAAGCTGCAAACTTTAACCTTAGTGGAGAGAGCAGCCCCCCCAAAGGAGAGGGAGGCACCCACCCGCAGGATCTCTGTCTTGCCCAGGTTCAGCCTCAGCCTTAGGCAATAATGAAGGATTATTGGAGCTGAAGGACCACAAATTCTGGAGGGAATGGAGTCTGGGAAAGGGCTGGTCTAGGAGATGTTGCTGCTACTAGGACTAATTAACAAGTGCACATTGCATACTGAAGGAGGCGCTAGCACCAAAGATACATATAAATCTCTGGAAGTACAAGGCCCTTACTGAATTCTAAATTTATGTATTTTAATTTACATGGATGCACATCTAGCTAAGCCTGTTCTTTAAACTGACAGGGAATTTGAAATATATGAAGTATATGCTGAGGCAATCTTGGAAAGGTGTCTCAGCTCCCTTCAGGATGAATATGGATTCTCAAATATAAAATGGTTGTTTTTGCACAAAGTAAATTAATGTGTGAGAGCTCTAGCTCAGGGGGCCTCAACCTTGGGCCTCCAGATGTTCTTGGACTTCAACTCCCAGAAATCCTGGCCAGCAGAGGTGGTGGTGAAAGCTTCTGGGAGTTGTAGTCCCAGAACATCTGGAGGCCCAAGGTTGGGGACCACTGCTCTAGCTGACAATCACAAATAACGAACTGGGGCTTTGCACTCCACAGTGATCTTTAGGCCACAGCAACTGATATACCCACAACTTCAGGAGAATATCCTTTCTCAAATACTATCAAGGCCTGACTGGCCCAAAGCTGTCTGTATGTTTGGGACATTGTCAAGAATAGTATCCCATTTCAGTGGCAACAAAAATAAATAGAAAAGAATGAGGAACTGGTGATGCACCCTCTGCAATCAGCTTTGGAGTTGAACTAGCTCAAGTCAAACGTCGTGACATCATCAGACCACTCCTCTGTTGCCTTCTTTGCTTCATGTTTGAAGTCAGTAAGCTTACTGCAGTCGTTGCTAGTGACCTCTTAAGGCAAAAGAAGGTATATGAGACTTTTAAAAATGGAGACAGTTTCACAAAACATGGGCTGACTCATGAAAACCCAGTAGGGTTCTTTTATACCCAAAAAATACAGAATGCATTCTGACCTTAAAAGACAAGAAAAATATGTGAAACTACATAAAGTTGAACACGAATTAGCAACATATTTTCTCTGCCTCTGAGAATAAGTGTTCTGTGTAACAGTTGAGGAAAAAGCTGACGCCTTTCTGGGGATCCAGCCTTCACCACTGTGCAAGGTCAGTGGCTGTCTCCAAATACAGCTGGTCTGTTCTGATAAGGTATCTCGGAGATGAGCAAAGAAAATAATCTCAATGGAAAAACCCTGCCCATTTTCTCCAGTCACATCCTCTATTTCTGTATCTTAGTGAGGCACTTGCTAAACTTATTACTGTTTTCAAGGAAGTCAGCCAAGTATAAGGAAGGAAGGAAAAGAGCTGATCAGTCACGTCAAGGGGGGGGGAAGGGTACATATAATGACAACAGGATAAAGTGGCTTCCATGCTAAGCAGTAGAGCAAAGCCGAATCTTTTTAAAGTTACTTTTACTAAGCTTTGGACAAACTAATGTAAGGAGGGCTAACATTTATCATTTTCTTTTATATGCTGTCCTTCTGTTTGAGAATTCCCGGAAAACTGTATGTTACGATTAAACAAAATATTAAAAATAAACATGACCATCATAAATAGCAAAAATACTTCACATAAGAGCTGATAACACAGACAAAAATAAAAAAATAAGTTATTAAGTTATTAAAAATTAATTTAAAATTAATCAGCCTTATCTCCCCTTTTGAATCCCTACAAGAATATCATATTTTGTAGGGACTTGGGAAGAAAACACCAGAGCATTGGGGCCAGGAACATGAACAGATCTTTTCCTAAAACATTCAACCTGAACAACTTTAACAGTTGACAGCTTTAAAAGGGCAATCCTAAACAACCTCAACGGACACAAGGGTTTATACAGATAGAGCCAGTTCAAGTGGTATGTGGGTCTCAAGCTAGGTAGGTTTTAAAGGTAATAACCAATATATGGAGCATTCAAGAAAAACTTTGACAACCACCCGGCAGATGTCCTTTGATCTGTGTTCCTGCATCAAGCAGGAGGTTGGACTTGACGGCCTTATAGGACCCCTCCACTATTATATGATTCTATGATATTGAATTGAATCAGCCATTCTGGTGCAGAATAGGTGTGATATTATTGCTGCAAGAGGCACCTGTCAGTAGCCCAGCCATTGTATGCTGTACCAGTTGAGCCTACTGAGTTGTCTTCAAGGATGATCTTCTGTAGAGCAAATTACAACAGTTTTATCTTAAGGTTACAGAAGCATGGTTCAGGCAGGGCACTTCAGTCCCTACAGGCAGGGAGAAAATTTCCTTACTAAGGGCAGTTAATAAAATACTGACTTGGCCACAACTTCCACCTGTTTCTGCAAGAGGAACACAGAATCTAATAAGACAGCGAAGTTTATTATCTGATTTTCAAGATTCCAGCATGGAAGTCCTTTCTCAGACATGAAAGACACATGGCTGGCTCATTATCCAATGGCAGAGGCATTCTAGAGAAAATTGAACAACTTTCTATCAGATCTGCTTTGATTTGGATTCCAGCACTGAGCAGGGGGTTGGGCTTGATGGCCTTATTGGCTCCGTCCCACTCAATTATTCTATAATTCTATGATTATCTTTCCAATGCAGACATACTTTTAGCTGTAATTATAAACTACTCATAAAATCACTTTCTTCTCTGTGCCAAATATACACTAAGCAAATCTTTGGGACTAAATTAGACATATAGTTCTTCACCAGACTGGCTTGGTTTTCTTTTCTTTTTTAAAAAAGGGCCATACTCTAGAGTAGGGCTGCAGCATGAAGGAAGATGACTTTGTTCCTATGGCATCTTCCTTAAAGGGGCTAATTAACTCAAGAGGAACACTCCCATTCTCACCAGATAAAATGAAAACTGTTTGCTCTTCTGTCATTTAACTTTACTATTCCTGACTCCCTAATGTATCCTCCTAGGACCCAGTGTGGTGTACCGCAGTGGTCATCAACCTTGGGCCTCCAAATGTTCTTGGACTTCAACTCCCAGAAATCGTGGCCAGCAGAGGTGGTGGTGAAGGCTTCTGGGAGTTGTAGTCCAAGAACATCTGGAGGCCTAAGGTTGGGGACCACTGGTGTACTGGACAAGAGTGACTGACTGGGAGTCAGGAGACCTGGGTTCAAATCCCTGTCCTGCCATGGAAACTCACTGGGGTGCAGTGGCACTGGTAAAACCACCCCTTAAATATTTCACATACCCCCAAAACTCTGTTGGGTCACCATAAATTGGATCTAACTTGACAGCACATAACACACAATGTGTCTTCTTAGACTGTAAGCCTCAGGGTAGTGCTTGTACTGTTTTTAAAATGCAGGTGTGGCTCTTAGCTCTGTATTTTGAGCCTTTTATATGATGGACAGATTCCTGTCAGTGATTTAAGCATGTATAAATTCAGTTGCATAACGGATCGTGGGAAAATGTCAATAACTAACAAGGCACTGGTCACATTGATAAGCAATGTGCATGGCCTCATAGCATGGCCAGCATTATGGCAGCAGCAATTTGTGGTGGTGAATCACACAGTTCAATTGATGCATGCCTAAATCACCGACAGTATTGTGGCCAGCTACTAGAGGATTTCTAACATGTAACCTATGGTTGTTGCGTAGGGGGATTTGTGTAATTTAAAATATGAAAAAAAACAAAACACCAAACCAGCCGTCCTTTACTCTTTCTAAGGATCTTTTATTCAATTCTGCATCAAGCAGCTGGCAGGTACAACTTCAGTTGTCACAACATGGGAGTTGGACTTGCTGGCCTTAACAGGGACCTTCCAACTCAGTTTTTCTATGAATATCTGAGGCTCTGAACAGGCAACCATTCCAGTAGCTGGTCTTGACTGATTTACAGGAAAAGGAGGGAGAGCAGAAGAGGCTAAAGTGCACATATTTCCCTTCCTGGCAACACACTTGTCTCACACAACCTTTGACCTGTCACCGATTCTTGTGGGACAGTTGCATCGCACAAGAATGTGCCATCGCCCCAGGGCTCATGTGGTTCTCATCATCTTCCCAAAGCTGGATGGGTGGGAGTGCTCTCCCACATACAGCTATTTGGATGTGTCAGTGGCCCTGAATGTAGCAGTAGGCCAGCTCTGCTCATGTTCCTGCGTTGGTGGAGTTTACAGCAGGGCAGACACTGCGTCTCCCTTTCAATATCTTCATATGGCAACCAAGGACACTAGATTATTCTTCAGCACAGTTGCTCTGATTATCTTCTTCCCCCACTGAGTAGATCTTAAATTTCAGTTTTAATAATTCCTTCCCCTTTTTTGTCTGCTTTTCAAATATCCGCCTCCTTCCTTTGGCCTGACTGACCCCACTCCCACGAGTAAGACCCCCTTTGGCATAACAGATTTTACATCAAAAAGCTTTTTTTTTTCTGGACATAGTGTGTCCCAGCTAAAGTGCTCCCAGGAGGGCTATGATAATTCATTATTATTCATGTCATTCACAGTCTTTTTCAGTGGCTTTAGGTGGAACCTCACACAAGTTTCAGCTTTGAACTGGGATTTTAGAGGCTTCATTTCTGATTTGATATCAAGGAAGAAATAATATCTACAAATAAATTCACCAGTTAAACCCCGAATTTGGAAAAATGTTAACTGGGCTGTTAATCAGAACTGGGGACAAGAGTCTGGTAGATCTCTGATGCTCCCTGAGTATGGAAATGTTACTTTTTAAGACTACGAGTCCCATAATCTTCCACCAAGGATGGGATAATGTATGCATTATTTCTTTATTGAATTTATTTCTCACCTTTCCATCAGTGACCTTAATGTACAATATACGGCTTTCCTTCTCCCTGCAGTATTGTTACAACAACCCTGTGAGACAGGTTGGGCTGAGAGGAAATGACTAGCACAAGGTCACATGAAAAATTTAATGGGGTCAAAACGTGAATCTCTTAAGTCCCAATTCAGCGTTGGGTATTCCCCGCATCAATTGGGGGAAGGACTGTGTGGGGAGAAGGTTTAAACTTCCTCTAGTTAATTCAAGTTGGCCTCGTCTAGATTAAACTCACATGTACTGTATTATGTTGTGAACTATCTCTGGAGGCAAAAATGTTGAAACTGAGGCTGTCCTAATTTGGGTATATCACAAGAAGGCAGGATTCTCTGGAAAAGACAATAATGCTTGGAAAGGTGGAAGGCAGCAGGAAAAGAGGAAGACCAAATATAAGATGGGCTGACTCCTGAGCAAGCCAGGTGCCCTTGGACTGCAGCTCCCAGAAACTCTGGCCAGCACAGCTAGTGGTAGAGGCTTCTGGGAACTGCAATCTAAGAACACCTGCGTTACCCAAGTTTGGGAACCTCTGCCATAAAGGAAGCCACAGGCTCAAGTCTACAAGAGCTGAGCAGGGCAGTTGAGGACAGGCCATTTTGGTGATCTCTCATTCATAGGGACACCACAAGTCAGAGGCACCTTGATAGGACATAAGAACAATGTTGTGAATAAAAAGGGAAGAAATCTCAGCTACATACAGTGTGTTTAATGCACCTGCTCAAGGTGTAGTTGTCACCTCTGCTTTTATGCAATTGTTTTTTTCCTTCTTTTTGATCTGTCAGAATTGCTACCCAAATGATATTTCGTCTTCTCATTGTATTACAGAAGGGGAAGAGATGACTGGTG
Source organism: Pogona vitticeps (assembly GCF_051106095.1). Lineage (NCBI taxonomy): Eukaryota > Metazoa > Chordata > Lepidosauria > Squamata > Agamidae > Pogona > Pogona vitticeps. The sequence goes on along the minus strand of NC_135787.1, from coordinate 169,591,786 downwards.
AAAATGAATAAGGTTGTCTCTTGCCTTTTCTAGTAAGGAAACACTTTCTTATATTGTCTTGCATCTTATCTAATCAGATTCCACAGTAGTGTACCATAATGAATATGTATTTAAGTACTTAAACAACAATACAATGCAATAAAAGATCACTAGCAAAACAACAAAAATGAAAGAGCAAATGAACTGTGGGATAGCTCAGTGGTTTAGGTATCTCACCATGGAGCCAGAGGTTGGGAGTTTTATTCCCTACTATGCCTCCTTGATAGGGGCTGGACTCGATGTTTCATAGGGTCTCTTCTAGCTCTGCAGTTTTAGGATGATGATGATTTACAACGCAGACAGATGGATTATACAAATAAAAGTGGCTGGGTAAATAAAACAATGTCTTTGTTTTACGGGGAGAGGTGTTTCCTCATATATCTGATTTACACAGAAACATTAGCGAATCACCTTATACTAAGTCAAACCACTGAGCCGTATTGAACATGATCATTGACACTGAAGGCAGTGACTTGCCAGAATTTCAATGCTGAGGATTGAATCTGGACCCTTTTGCATGCAAGCAAATCTTGTGTTCTACCGTTGAGCTACTATCCCCTCCCTACCCTCATGCTGCTCAAGTATTTGATCTAGAGATACCTTAAGATGACTCGTTTGCTATGCTCTGCACTTCAGTTGAATTAAGGGGACTGCAAAACTGGTATTGTCAGAGCCACATTATTCCTGTCCCTGGTGTAAAATATATCTTGCTGTGGACATTTTAGTTTGAAGGATACTTCCATTCTACTTATTCAGCCTCTTACCTCAATTATATAATCCTTCCCATCTTTGCTGTGGACAGCTTTGACTGCACAAATGTCAAGGCCTCCAAACATCTCTGCAACTGAATCTGCCCAGAGCCGATACCTGCAAAAACCAGATGAGATTATTTGTAGGAATTAGCATTTAAAAATTTTATGACGACAAAAACTACTAATAATAATAATCAGGATGACATCATTCTTATATTCCCACGAAATGTGTACTGTTCTTGTTTAGGAGGGAAGCATGGAAGAGCTCCAAAGTGCCTTTGTTTAGTAGCACGAGAGTTTCTCTCTTTGCAAACGTTTCTTGACTTGTTGGCGAAGGGCACTGTTTGCTGTTTTGCCTCAGGCAGCATAATGTCTAAGGCCAGATTTTCCTTTCCCCTTTTTATCTCATCATCACCTTACAGAGCCAAAAGACTTATCTCAGACATGTTTCAGATATGTCTACAGACAAGAACAGCTCCTGACAGGATTTCTGATTGACATCACCCTAACAAGGTTGTTGCTGTTGTTGTTGCTACTGCATTCCAATTATGAGGTAACAAAACGGGAGGAAAAGGCAGAAAAACAGGAACCAGAGATGAATAATTTGAATACCTTTCTTGGCAGGGAAATTGTAAAGTTAGAATAAATTCACACCAGTGAGCTAATGCTTTCCCACACTGTCTTTGTATGAGGAGAAGAGTACAAGGAATGTACTGTTGACATTGGAGATTAACCCTATGAATCAAGTAGGTTATCCATGCTAATGCACAAGGCACTGTGAGGCCTGCTGATGTACAGCAGGGAATGCATTAAAATCATGGGCAAAGAAGCAGGTGTTTATGTGAGGCCAGAGAAAGACTGGGTAGTAAGAATGGTTAGGCTTTCTTGGTTCCAAAGCCAGGTAAAGGCAAAGCCAAAATTAGTCAGTCTCAATCAAGACTCAAACAAAGGAACAAATAATAATAATAATAATAATAATAATAATAATAATAATAATAATAATAATAATAATAATAATAATAATAATAATAATAATAATAATAATAATAATAAATAGTCATCATCATCATCATATCCCAAGAGATTCTTGTCAAAATCTGGAGAATGTCAGCTTCTTAAGGCTCTAGGCCTCATGGATATTAATATACAGTGGTGCCTTGCTTGATGACATTAATTCATTCGAACGAAATCGCTGTAGAGCGAAAACGTCATAAAGCGAAATAAAAAAGCCCATTGAAATGCATTGAAAACCGTTCAATGTGTTCCAATGGGCTGAATACCTGCTCGTTCAGCGAAGGTCCTCCATACGGCGGCCATTTTTGGTTGCCTGTCTTGCGAAAAATGCCTCCTAAAAACAACGGGGGAGCCATTTTGAGCAGCCGGTGGCCATTTTGAAAACCCGACAGTCAGCTATTTTGATCGTCGTAATGCGAAGGAATCAGTTCCCGAAGCAGGGAACCGATCGTCGCAAAGCGAAAAAACCCATTAAAACATTGTTTTGCGATCGCAAAAAGAAGCAGATTCATCGTTATATGGGTTAATCGTTAAGCAGGGCATGGCTGTATAGTTGAAAATATGAAGGTAAAAAATCCCTTTAAATTGCATTGTTTTAAGGGGCAAACTGAAAACTAAAGAATTGTTTGAGCCTATGCTTCTGCAATAATAATGTTTTCTTATGTATCTATCTGAACATGTACATAGCAAACTGCCTTATACCAAAACAGAGCACAAACCAATTTGTTATTGTTTTGTTTGCAGTGTCAGGCAGCCATTCTCCGGTGATTCAAACAGGAACTGTCCCACCCTATCTGGTGATATCAAGGACTCAGACGTGGGACTTCTGCTTGAAAGGATGTGCTCTGCCACTTAGCTAAATCCCTTGCCATGTGGGCTGAATACCTTTCGTCCACAGAAGGTTTCTCTGTAGGAACCTTGTTATTATCTAAAATAACTCTTAGAAAAAGCTGCCACAACAGTTCCACTCACTGCTGATCCATTTCTGGGCACAATTCAACGTGCTAAATGGCTTGGGTACAAGCTATTTCAAGGATCACATCTCCCTTTATGAGCCTGCCTGAGTGTCATAGATCATGAGAGACCTTTCTCTTGGTCCCACCCCCTTCATAGGTGCATTTGGTGGGGATGTGGGAAAGGGCCTTCTCTGTCTCTGTGCCCAAGCTCTAGAACTCCCTCCCATGGAAGGCCAGGTTGGCCCCATCTTTGCTGTTCTTCTGCAAGCAGACAAAGACCTTTCTCTTTCAGGCAGGCTTTCCCTTAGTGACTGGCTGTCTAAGAGAAGTTTTTTAATGGGACAGTTTGTATTTTTGTTAACTTTTAAATCTGTTTTATTTTTCATATAATTATTAAGTCTTTTAAAATAGTTTATAATCTACAGGGTTTTTTTTAGTTTTTAATATTGTGTTTTTAGTGCTGTAAGTTGCCTTCCTTCCTTTTTAAGGAGAAATATAGGTTACAAATATTTTAAATTGAGCAAGCAAACAAGCAAGCAACTCAAGCACACCCTCACTTCCTTTCTTGCCTTTAAGACCTAGGACGGGCAACACATATACAGCAGATATAGTCCTGCACTTGTTCTCTGCCCCTGGAAAAAGGATGCTACACTTGTGGCAAGGGAGTGGGGAGAAAGAACGTAGTATGAAACAGGTGCAATTTTTTTCTTGGGTGATAGTTGTCATTCTCCTTAAACTAAAGCACAAAATGAAAACATTTTTTTCCCTTTAGGATGTGCCTTTATAGGATGTTTGGGATAATGGTTAATGCCATCCTCAACCAAAGCCCATCAGAATGACCCAAAGATTGCACCTCTGGCTGTAGTCCCTTCTATTCATTACCTCTCAGTCATGGCGATCTGCTCCAGCATGGCAGAACCTGTATTTGCTTTCCAGTTTCCAGAGATCGATGTCCTCCTGGGAAAAACAAACAAGCCACATGAAAACAATCAGTTTTTTTTCAATTACAACAATATTGTAATTTCCTCTCTAGTTTAAAGAAAGGAGGGTGCAAAGGAGGGAAGCTGGATAGTGTGTGTTGGCAGGGAACCCTTTCTGAGCCCTACCATCCTCAATGCTGTTAACCATTTCTAATGGCTCAGTGAATGTATAACTGCATCTCCAGGCTGGGAAGTTCCCCCTGTATGCTGGCGTCCTCCCACTTAGTTACATCTCTATCCAAGGGCTGGCTGGGTATTCTTATATTGGCCTTATGAACTCTCTTCTGGGTATGTCAGCCTTTGTACAGCAGAAATGTCTGTGAAAAGCTGGTGGAATAATTAACCTTGCACTCTGCAGTGCAGAATTTAAACGGTACGGAAGGCCCCATGCCAGAAAAGCCAAGAGAAAGCTTCCCACAGAACACCAGCGAGCTTTAGAGCAGATTGTAAAAGGAGGCAGTCTGAGCAAAAGACGCAAGAATAGTGGAACACTGGCTTCCATTGAGTCTGCAGTCCATTGTGGTGGAAATGCAGCTATCGCTGCCACCACAGAGTCCAGGACATGAAAAAGCCATCCGGTAGTTTCTCCCACTGACTTCTCCCGAGTTATTAAAGCGCACAAGGCTCTTTCCTCATAACTAGGTGTCAGTGTCTGCGAATGCTGCTAGTGCCGCTGGCAAACATAGCCTTCTGAGCTTTGTGTTGAGGAAAAGTACAACATCTACAAAGCCTCCCCAGCCATCTGACCAGACAATGTCATTGTCAAATCTCACAGACCCCAGCTGAACAGCATCAGGACTGATCGGTGTCACAGAATGTCAAGTATTCCCCACAAACCAACATCCCATACTACAAAGTATTTTTCCACAGACTAAAAGTTACATTATTAACTTTTAATATACCTACTACATTTTAGTGTTGCTCAGTAAGTCTAGTGTTGCAATTTACTTAAAAACAAACAAACTGCAGAACAGTTGATTAGCCAGGCAAGAACATATTCAAGCATTGCCAAGAAAATGTGACTCAGTTACTTTTGTTCAGTGATCCCACATCTCACTGGACACTTCTAATGCTCCTTTATATAACCACTAGGATGACTTACCAGTTGTCTAGTCTTCCTTGCTATCTTAATTCTTGTATAAATGATAGAAAACCAACAGTGTAATTTCTATTACAATGAAAAAGAACCCTTGTTCTTTGTTACCCACCCCCAAAGTATATGTCAAACTCACATGTAAGCTTTGTAATTGTTGCCGATTTTCTGGATCCGAATATCATATTTTGAATCTATGAAAGTCTCTGTTGTGACATACGTTTTGGCCATGGCTACCACGCTTGCAATGTCTTGGAAGTCATGCTGGTTTTCAACTTTCACCTTTATTTGACAAAGATCCATATAGACAAAATAGAAAAATACATGAGTAAGAAGATCAAAATTGGTGTCCAGTTACTGTGACATGCCCATGATTGGCAGGAACTATATGTTTCAGATAACCTACAATAAGAATTTTACTATGGGTTATCTGAAGAACCACCTGATTTACACACCCTGCTTTAATGTAATTCCTCACATTACAGCAGGACATTGAGCAGCAACCAGCCAACGGACCAGTCAGTACTGGGAGGCTTCTGGCTCTTATTGACAGCACTGGGATTGGGGTAGCCATGTCCATTTTCCGAGCAGGGAAAAAGAGCTCCTGGATTTGCCCCTACTTCCAGCAAAAACAACAATGCCAGCCTCCGTGGGCTGGATGCCTCCTTGGCACTGGTTGAGAAGTCATACTGTACCTGCCTGAGGGACAGCTCCAGTGACTCTGGTTGGTCAAATGTCCTGACCACAGTGCTATCAGTAACTAGGAAGCCTCGAAGTATTGACCAGTGGGCTGAAGGTGAGGTTTAAAAATGCTTTTTAGTTAAATCCATTGTGGCAACCTCTACAATGCATAACTACGGTATAGGTACAGGTATATAGGGTAGTAAACGATATTGATATACAGGAAATTAGTAAGATAAGGACTTAATGTGAGAAATATTTAAGTGTAATGCTCTAGAGATGGTGTAGGGCAGTGGTCCCCAACCTTGGGTCTCCAGATGTTCTTGGACTTCAATTCCCAGAAATCCTGGCCAGCAGAGGTGGTGTTGAAGGCTTCTGGGAGATGGAGTCCAAGAACATCTAGAGGCCCAAGGTTGGAGACCACTGGTGTAGGGGATTTAAAGCCCACTGCTACACACAGTATAAATTAGCCTAATCTTGCTCTCTAGACATCATCTTTGGCAATTCCTCCTCTGTTTTGCATGTGTGCAACAGACTGCAAAACTACTGGGTTGGTGGAGAGGAATAATCACACTGGAGATTAGTAATAAAGCCGACAAAGAAAGCTTATTTTATATTGGCTGAAATATTATTGCATAAATTACATCTGCGAAAGAGTGGTGATGTCACCCGCAGGGGCCAAATTTAGGTAAGGAAAAACTTCCTGTTTCTGTCCCACAGCTTTTCTGACTCTATATAATCCCTTTTATTGTTTGGAATCCACAGGGACAAAAGGAAGAAGTCTTTAATTACCAGTGCTAATAGATGGCCTTACTGGAAGGTGGGGGATTTTTGGTAATTAAAGATTTTCTCCTCCTGTTCTGTGGGTCCCATGGCTTTCCTATGATGAAAGGGATTACATAGGAGTCAGAATAGAAAAAGGACAGAAGTAGGATATTTTTAGTAACGGACAATCAGCTTTCACAAGATACAGATCTCTCTGTATAACAAAGATACAGTATTACTAAGAAACAGGATGTGACTTCAGAGAAAGCAGAAGGTCTAAGAGTACATGTAGATTTTTAAAAGGGAGTGGGGGCACACTTGGGTTGTTGTCTCTCCTGTCATGTAGATCCATTGCTATATGCATGGGTATGTTATTTCAACAAGAAGAATTATTTTGCAACTGAGTGGATGACTCAGTAATTTCGGTATCTGACGGTGGAGCCAGATGTTGGGAGTTCAATTCCTCACTGTGCCTCCTGTGAGTAAAGCCAGCCTGTGTGACCTTAGGCAAGCTGCGCAGTCCCAGGGCACCCCCCAGAAGAAGGGAATGTACACCACTTCAAAGTACTCTCTGCCTAGTAAACCTAGAAAGGGGTCGCCATATGTCAGTATTGATTTGACAGCACATGATCATCATCATTATTTTGCAAGGAAAAATCCAAGGGAATCTGTAGGTTGTGGGAACAGAAATGGAGCAGCTGGAAACCCAGACAGAGCACTCTGCACTGCAGCATGTTGCTGTAGGTCCCCCATGTACATATTTCCTCTCATATGTCCAAAGTTCAGTTGGGTCCACAAGTGACTGACTGCTACCACACTGACAGGGTTTCGGTAAACATTTGTGACTTTAGAAGGAAATGGATGGACTGCAATTGAAGACTAGATTCTCTTTTATACAAGGGTACACATGTCAAAGTCGTCACAACCATCAGGTCATAACCGTGTTCTGTCTTATCTGTCAGAGTAGTTATATTCTGAGACAGACAGATGGTAATCATAGAAGCCAAGAGGTCCAATATGAGTCATGATGAGTCAGGACTGATTTGTATTCAACTTTTATTTGCTGAGAACAATAACATACTTGTGAACTTAATTATAATCCTCCCTGGTACCACACCTATTGTACATGCTCTAGAGTTGCTTAATATTCCTTATTTTTAATGGGGCATCTCAGACCTTGACCAATAAAGAATAGCCTCGTGTTCTTTACTGCAGCTGCACTGTGTGAGCTCCCTTATTCTATACAGTGTGTGCCTAATTTGGGCATTATCTGAAGGGAGTAAGTTCCAGCTGATACATGTAATTTCCTCGTAGAAATAAAACGACAAGCAATGAACATATTGATGTCACCCAGAGTTTATTTAGAATTTAGATTGATGTAGAAGTGGGTGTTGTGTGGCTTTTTAAACACAACATAACATGTTCTTCTATTTATGTCAGGGCTATTTAAACTACATATGCTTTATAGAGATTGTAAATCTCATGACATTTTGGCAGAATGCTTCTACAGAATCTTACAGTTGAAATTCTATCTATGTTAAATGAATCACAGGCAAGGAAGTTTTTTAAATTAATTTTCACTCAGAGGAAAAGCTCAAAGTAGAAGCTAGAGTTTTTTTAAAAAAAGAATTATATTTGTCACATTTGTGGCCAATCTCACCTTCAAGCAGCTTAGAATTGTATCATGAGATTTATTTTACTCGATTGTCATAACAGACCTGTGAGGTAGGATAGGCTATAAGACAATGAATTAGACAGGGCTAACTTAAGGAATTTTATGACCGAACAGGGATGTTAGTCTCAGGCCCACAGCCATAAATGTTGAGTTCTGGTGGTCTGAGTATAATTAGGATTTTAAAATAAAAAGCAGTTAAATTAAAAGTAAGGGATACACTTGTAAATACGTTTTCGAATAGTTTCCTCATACTCCACTCATAAATAAATATGTATGCAAGAGGATAGGTAGACCTCAATGAGATCAATAGTCAGTCTGTCTCTGTTCTGTGAGGAGAAGCCAGAAGGACATTTCTGGTGGCCAGATGTCCAGCTTCCTGTTCCCAGAGCTAGAGATCTGGGAATCAAATTATATCATCACCATCATCCTTACAGATAAACCATTATTAGAGCTGAAATCGCAGTATTATCCCAGTGAATTCACACTAAGGAAATTGGGTTTCTCCAGATGAATTCACTTTAGCTGACCACACAGGAGTCAACAGAAAGAGAGGAGGAAATTTGCCAGTCAGCCCTTGTTTGCAGTTTCCCTGTGGCCGTCCAGATTTGCAGGAAACATGGCTAGAGCAGAACTATTTTAATAAGCTGCAAACAATAAAAGATTAGCAATCCCCCCCCCCCTTGTCCTTCAGTATCGTACTACAGTGGTTCCCAACCTTGGGTCCTCGGATGTTCTTGATCTGCAACTCCCAGAAGCTTGGGAGCTGCCACACCCATCTAACAACAAGGCAGAGGATGCAACACTACAATTAGCACTGGGACCTACACTCTCCCGCCATTTTTTTGTGACCGCAAGATCTATTTATAGTGTCTTGGAGGCAGAAAAAGATTAGGCAAACCAGTGGAAGAGAGTATATCAGTGGCTTCATACTGAAATGAGTAAATGAAGCCTGATGTTGCCCTGAAAAGCAGGGCAATGATAATCCAGTGCCTACACCTAATTTGCTTATTCTCCCTCAAAAGGAGAAGGACACAACAGTGTCTGTTGCTCTACTGGCAACCTTCAGAAGGAAAGCAGTTTCAGCATCTGTACTTCTGCAAGCAAAGAAGGAATTTCCTTACGGAAGGAAGCAGAGGTGGAGCTGCAACGATCTTATGCTCTGCCACAACAGGCACTGGCTCCTAAGAGCCACAGAGAAGCAACTCTCCAGGGCATGAGGAGCCCTGCCAAGCATGATGGAAGAGTGTCACCCCATCACCAGGGATCTCGCTCACTGAGGTTAATGGCAAGGGTAGCTTGGTCTTTTAGAGGTGGCATTATCGAGATTCTTGCTAGAATAAAATCCACACAGTCCTTTCTGGTTGTTTCAAACTATGACTCTAGAGGCAGGTTGCTGATGACATCATCTCTGCACAAAGATGAGTCACATTCATTCTTCCACAGGCTCCAACAAGCCTTCACCTCTGATGTCAACTCTATTTGTGCCAAAGACCTAACTGAGTTTTCTTTCTTGTGGAACGTGAAGTTCTCCAAAATTGCCTTTGAAAGTTCTGTATTAGTCATAGTCCAAATAAATATAAAACGAGAAACACCCATGTTCTCGAACAGTAATTTGATTCAGCCAAAATTACCTCAGTGAGAACTTGTGTGTGCAAATTGAAATGTATGTTAATCTGGTCTAAATCTGTAAACAGGAAACCGTCTGAAGTTCTGAGTGCTTTGTTCTGTTTTTGTTAAAGCAGGATGGACAACATATGGGCTGCATTGTGGACGCAAAAATGGAGCAAACATGTTTCTGAGTCTCAGGGCTATTTTTAACATGTAAGTACAGGAATATGCTAATCAAAATTTACGATATATATCTAATATTTATAACATCTTTCCATGGTCTTTGACTGGTGCAACAACAACAACAACAATAATTCACTCAGTACTATAAGCAGTTACAGATCTTAGAAATCACACCATCAGAGTTACAAAAAATGGCAATATTAGGAATGGCACACATACTGCATCGATATCTAACAGATACTTAGGTTTTTGGTTAAATGTTTTTATAATTTTGACTGTGCCTGGAGTTTTTGAATACTACTACTACTTCTACTACTACTACTAATAATAATATACAGAGATCAAGGAGAGTGTTTTAAATGTTAAGAACTACCTTGCCAGGTTTCTTTTTATCAAAGCAGAAGAGAAGGAAAGAACAGAAACATTTCAGGAAATTAGATTCATTTGTGCCTTATGGCTTTCATTCCAATATTACTACCCTACTCGTCATCATCTGCCCCCTTTGGTTCCATTAACCTTTCTTTTTCGGGGAGCTAAATTGGACTATAAATGAAAAGTGAAAGTATCTGGTAGACAGATGTATGCTTTGGCTATTTAGAAAGAGGAGGTAATGGAAATTCCCATTCCTCTCATGGCAAACACATTTTAACTCTTTGTTTCTGTCTCAAGAGGCTTGGGTTATGTATCCAATATGGATGCTAGGTAAAGGTAAAGGTTCCCCTTGACAATTTTTGTCCAGTCGTGTTCGACTCTAGGGGGCGGTGCTCATCCCCGTTTCCAAGCCATAGAGCCAGCGTTTTGTCTGAAGACAATTTTCCGTGGTCACATGGCCAGTGCGACTTAGACACGGAACGCTGTTACCTTCCCAACGAGGTGGTCCCTATTAATCTACTCGCATTTGCATGCTTTCGAACCACTAGGTTGGCGGGAGCTGGGACAAGCGACGAGCGCTCACTCCGTCGTGTGGATTCGATCTTACGACTGCTTGGTCTTCTGACCCTGCAGCACAGGCTTCTGCGGTTTAGCCTGCAGCGCCACCACGTCCCTTTTAATATGGATGCTACCAATAAATTAATAAATGTTTCTAAAGATTATGCCACAGATTTGGCTCTTGGTGGGTGGGAATCAATACAGCCACAGCTATGGTTTCATCTTCGCATCAGACTTGTTTCTTTCCTCTGTTGGACTATAAGCATCAGTCCAGTTCTTTGTTTAGCTAGCTTTTCTTTTCTTCACAACTGACACTAAAATAGCAGAACTTACAGTAAGGCAGATAAAAGGAATCTTTTTTCAATGCTCCTGGGAGACAGTACTCGCAGAGAGCCCTGGACATTGAAACAAAATACATTATTTTAACAACCATGCCCCAAAGTATTGGGACTGGAATCTAGAGTTGTCAGTCACAAAACTACAATATTTTTCTTTCCCTTTTTTCATATATGGGCATCTTGACATTTTTTCGCACACACTGCTTGGGTTTCTGGGCCTCTCCAAATCTGTATTGGTAGCAGAACTTCAGAAGTACTCTGATTCAGATTTGGTCTGCTTGAGAGGAGCCCTGGTTCAATTCAAACCCTTCCTAAGTTTTTTTTTTTTGGAATAAACCACATTTGGTTTGGGATTCAGTGGACTCTGAAGCACATCACTACAGTTCATACAGTGTCCTAGGAAGATGAAAGGAGTAACAATTAAAACAGTTTAAAATACTTTATAGCTTAGGTATGTTCATAATTGAGGATCCTGCAAAAGAAGAACCAGTTATCTGTTCATTTTCATCATTCATAATTTAGTAAGGGGAAATCTTTTAAGTCTTCCTTCATAGAAAAATGACAGGTAACTGAGAATGGCTCAGTGAGAATGGCTGATGGTCGGGTTCCAAAATATCTCCTGTATAGAAAATTAGTGCATGAAAATTGCCCCAGAGGGAGACCACAGCTGCAATATCTGCAAGTCGGATCTGAAGGCCTTAGGAATGGACCTCAACAGATGAGAAACCTTGACATCTGAGCGTTCAACCTGGAGGCAGGTGGTGCAGCATGGCCTCTCCCATTTTGAAGAGACCCTTGTTCACCAGGCCTAGGCAAAGAGGCAGTCCTGAAACCAGCAAAATCAGGGAGCTGGACAGGGGACAGACTGTATTTGTCTTCAGTGTGGAAGGGGTTGTCACTCTCGAATTGGCCTTCTCAGCCACACTAGACGCTGTTCCAAGACCTCTATTCAGAGCACGTTACCATAGTCTCTTGAGACTGAACTAAGAAAAAATTACCTAACCATTTTTCTTACATGTTCTAGTTTGATATTTAGATTGCTGCACAGTAATGTACAATATTCCCCCTTGGATGCACACTTTAAGATGACAAGGGGTGGGGTGGGGTTTGAGTGGGTCAGGGAAGCTGAGAGCAATGCTGTCGAGAGGCTAGATTCCATACAAGCCTGGGGTCCTAACACGTTCAGCTAAGACAAATGGTTAATGTTGAGACAGTAGATGAAGTGTACAGTTACACATCAAATAACTCCAGGGCTTGCATTGGGTTTAGCACACTTGAAATAGATTTTTAAAATACTGTATCAATTTAAATGACATACAGCTGAGAATGCATTTTTTTTGGCTGGGAAGTGGGTTTTGTTGTTGTTCAGAAAGATATTTTAACACCTTCAAGGGAGTTCTCTATTTTAACTCAATTGTGGATGCAATTTATTTTTAGTTATTTTGGCATGTGTGCTAATCTATGTCAGTGTAAATTGTGTCTGTGGGGTATGTCAAGTAACGGATGCCAGTATCGTGGGTTCTGGGCTGCAGGAAACCTTGCAGTCCAATCTGTTCTACCCTCAAGTTTTCCTTTGTTTTAAGAAAAGTGTTGTTTTATACATGAAAAAATACAGTAATTAACTTGTAAACTGCCCAGAGAGTGCTTGAAGTGCTATGGGGTGGTATATAAGCAGCATGCTTTGCTTTAAAAAAACTGTGATTGAAGATTGAGGATCTGGAAATCATCAGGTCTTGCTTGAGACAGAAAAAAGTCACTTCGGTTACATACCTTGTTGGATTAACATCTACCTCCCCTTGCTGTTCTTACAGGTCCTAACTAGAGATGGGCATGAAGCACTTTATGTTGTGCCATCTAAGTCATTGGTATGGCATCACAGGTGCCACACATTCCCCACCCACCCCCCAGCTGCCTCCCCCACTGACCTGCTGATCCATGCTTCTCCTTCCTTCCCATCACACAATCTTCCATTCCAGCAGGAGCACAGATTTCCCTTCTCTGCTTCCTCCAGCAGCTGCCCACTCATAGGCAGCGCTGCAGGAATCCCTGTCCTGCCTCCTTGTCTGAGCTGCTTTATGCCCATCTCTAGTCCTAATACTTCCTACACAGATCCTTGGAACCTGTGAGTTATTACTCACAAGAAGCTATCTGCTGCCTACTAACTCTGGTTCAGATTTAGACTGTAGCCAGGCCTTGTGTAATTTCCCAGATTGCTAGAATTAGACACTCAGAGAAGCTACATCCATATATATGTGGGTGTATATAAATAAGCTCAGAGCCATAGGCTTGGGTCAGAGACTGCCAATTGAGCAGAGGTACTCATTTTCAGGATGGTGGAAGTAGGCACTATCCTTAAAGCCCTTAAAGTTGTAAAGGGTGGGAAGTAAATAAGTTCCATAACACATGGTACCTTCACATTGGATTTAGACACTGTTCTTAGATATTGATACTGCCATGTTGGAGCAGCTTAAAGCAGTTTCAATATACAGTGGTGCCTCGCTTAGCGATTGCCTCGTTTAACGATGTATTCACTTAGCAATGAGTTTTTTGGAGCGATTTTGCGCTCCGTTTAGTGATGTTCCCTATGGGGGAATTTCGCATAGCGATGTTCCAGGCCTTGCCTCGCTTAGCGATGACAGTTTAGGTCCCCTGTTTCGCTTAGCGATGTTCCGTTTTCACTATTTTAAAAGTGTCTTAAAATGTTCAAAAACTGTTTTAAATGCTTGGAATAGTTAGCGCACCTTGTAAAAACTTTGCAAACTTTATTTGTCTTTGTTCTGAGTCTTCGTTAATTTTTGGTGAATTCCCCCCCCCATTGAAATGCATTGAACTGTCGGCTTGACAGCTGTCAAACCAACAGTTCAATGCATTTCAATGGGGGGGGGAATTTACCAAAAATTAACGAAGACTCAGAACAAAGACAAATTAAGTTTGCAAAGGTTTTACAAGGCGCACTAACTATTCCAAGCATTTAAAACAGTTTTGAACATTTTAAGACACTTAAAAAATAGCAAAAACGGACATCGCAAAACCATTGGAATGCATTGAATAGGCTTCAATGCATTCCAATGGGGGAAACATTGTTTTGCTTAGCGATGTTTCCTATGGCAATTTTCGCTTAAGGACGGTAATCCGTTCCCATTGGAACGGATTATCTGTTTTTCAATGCATTCCTATGGGAAATGGTGTTTCACTTAGCGATGTTTTCCCATAGCGATGTTTTTTGAGAACCAATTAACATCGTTAAGCGAGGCACCACTGTATATGCAGTTTAAAATTCCAACTGTATTGCTGAGAAACAGAAGCTGAAATATTTAACTAAATAGCTTTAACCATATTTCTCCTTGTCAATCCATTTATTTATATATATTAGAATTTACTGGTTAAGAGAATCCTTCTAGGATCCAGAAATTGTCTGCAGTGTGTTAAGTTGCTTTCACGATTATTTTATATGCACTCACAGTGGGGGAGGAAAGAGAGAGAGAAGCAAGACTTAATTATGCTGGAAACTAAGGAATCACCTGCGGGCAGATCATGGAAAGATTTAGACCACCAGCTGCAACGAGCAAGGAAAGTTTCTGTTAATTTCCCAGTCTTGATCATGTCTCTCTTCAACTTGCTAGTCTTCTGGTTTGTAAAATTAAGAACTGACTACAATCAGAAATATGTCCTGCCAGGCAGCTATGTAAATGTGTCCTGCCTGCCAGTTAAGTTTAGGACATCAAAAACCAATTATTGTACTCCACTAAAATGACACTAACTTCCAATTTTTAAAAATGATGTTTTTAAGTAGAAAAAAAGACAAATTAATTATCTGGGGTGTCTCTGGTATTACAGCAATAGGTGGTAACTGCTGATATGAGTCAGAACGTGTATGAAGAGGTGGCTTCGTGTAGGCTGCATCTGAAGGAGTGTGTGTGTACTTTTGCCTTCCTTTTAAGAAAATATTTATCCCCTATGAAATGAAGACTTCTGCTATTTTGAAAACATTTTCTCACATACTTGGTTTTAAAATATTTTTTTCCTCATTTTGCTTCCCAGCCTTGGAAAGGTCACAGTCATGAGTCGGTCATCTCCTTTAAAAGACTCTTAAGACACGATGACTCTGCTTATTTTTGGCTATATTTAACAAAAATAAAATAAAATTTCCACATCCTGCATTAAAAAAAATAATGCTGTGGTATGATGAACAACAAACTATTAGTTTCCAGTGCTATAAAATCATTTGATCCTTAAATTGCATTGGGAAAGTGTTTTTAGAAAACCTGGGGCTGGTGTGGATCTGAAGGGAACTCTTTTACTTCTTTAATTAAAGAGGCCTAAAAATAGTCAGAGAAACAAAAATACACATAATCCCTTAAATAGGTGCTGGGGTTTTTTCTTCTTCTTTGTGGATCTGGTACATCTCTCTTCCACGATCCAGTCAAGGAGTGGTGAAAGCTCAGTTGAGGGGAATTTGCCACTTGATTCTGTTCTTGACGGAACTGAGGTTCAAGTCACTGTGTAACTGATAGACTTTGACACAGAGAGTTCCCTGTGCTTTACAACAACCTCCAGGGTGGTGTGGGGGTGAGGCAAGGGAAGAGGTGTTCTCTCTGCCTTTCGCCTTTGGACCATAGCAACAACAAAAAGAAGCCTACATTCAGGCTTGTTTTATTGAGTAAACATCACAATTTTATTGTTTTGAAAAGAATAATACTTTTGGAAATATATGCTTCCTCATTGTCCACCTAGGTTCTGACACCTGCATCATCTTATGGGCCAGTGGGATGAAGCATAAAATATTGAGCAGCCATGCTGTAAGGAGTTAGCTGACCACTCTCTTATTTAATGCTCCACAACCCAGAAGACATCTTTCTAGTGACCAAGATGCCAAGGTTGACAAACATACTCCTTTTCCTTTCCTTTCTTTTCCTGAAAAAGGCTCAATATCAAATAGCTCTTACAAAGTAACACTCACCCTGTGTTGAAGTGAAAGAAGATCAATGATTTCACCCTTTGAGGCAAGTCTAAAATATAAAAATATTGTGTGCCTTTTGCATAACTGCTGGGAAATAATTTTAGTAGGGCTGGTATTTGACAGTGGTGGCCATGTTGGTATTTTTCCTATAACGGTGGTGTGTTGTGAATATCAAGACATATTGAACTAAGGCCCAGTTGACAACTAGGGGCAGCAGGAGGCTAGTGGAGTTAACTCAGCACCCTGTATACTGATAGGATGGGGAGCACCCAGCACCCATTGCTGGTCTTGCGCTAGCTGAGGGTGGTGGGAGGGTCTCTTTGATCATGGGTTACATGAAGTCAAGACTCTTGTTGCTGCTCAAGTTGATTTTTATTCAAGTGGGGAATGAGATATAAGGACTGGTTGGGTGCTTGGTACTTCCCATCCTGTCAGTCCACAGGGCTGGGGGTGAGGTAACTCTACTAGCCTCCCACTGCCCCTAGTTCTCAACTGGGCCCTACAGTCCAATCACAGGGCCAGTACAGTCCACAATCCATGGCTGGAGTTTAGTTTTCTACACTGACCCAAGCCAACTAACACCCTTCAAGGAGGTCCGATGGTGCTGAATGCTTATAGGCTCCCATGTCCTTCAATTCTGTCCTGCCTCTGGTGACTCTAGTGAAGGCATTCCTTTTGCCTCTGCCTCCACAAGTGCATCCTCTGGCTTGAGGTGGATCTTTGTTCATGGCTTCCAGGGGATCAGTGTTGGTGAAATGCTGAAGAGTAGTGTGTCTCCTCTGTATCCTTACCCTTTAGCAAGTTGGACTTGGACCAGATCCAGGGATTCTCAACTACCAACAGGAAGTCCTCAATGTAGACACGATTGCTTCCTCCACCACCTTTGCCCACTCTTCTTCCTCAGAGTCCACTGAGAGGGTCAAGTCTTCCTCCCCGTCCTCCTCTAAGCTGAGGTCCTGCCAGGTCAGCCCAGCTTCCACCCCCTCATCTAGATGTGGCTCATGTGCCTTCATTTCCTTCCTCCTGCTTGGGACCTCTCTCTCTCTCTCTTTGCAATCTCCTGCCATAAAAGTCTCTATCAAGTCTGTTGGGGTGTGTGGGGCAAGGGCAGATGGCTCACTTGCGAAAGTGGTTGTTAGTAATTAGTTTAATATTTTTAAACTACCTTGCCCTACTTGAATCCATATAGCCTCTGTTCATATGGGCAGTTAGTCACATGGTGCCAAATGGTAACTGAAGTGTAATTAAAAAAAGCCAAAGCCCAACCTTCTAAATGTGCATGCTCGGGCTGAATACAGATTTCAATCATTGGTAATAATTGAGAGTATTGATCCAGGAACAGTTGGGAGTTAAAGGATCGGCCATATGTAATGTTAACGGATAAACAAAACTAAAAGGGGATAAAGACTTGCCAAGGGTACAACTGTCCCCTATAAAATGTAATCCAACCAGAAGGTAGACTGAAAATGGCTTTTCATAATCTCAGTTGCAAACCAAATTCTTCCTAACATAAAAAGGACACAATTAAGCTCCACATAATAGACAGCAACAGAGAAGCAATAAATATTAGTTTCCCAAATTCTGGAGTACCCGACTACAGTTAGTGCAGCTGGAAACCTTGGCTCTAAAAGCATAATATAACAAACACATGTGATTTCTGCTTTGCTCTGATGTGGTTGCAATGGCCAAACAGACTATTGGT
The DNA here is from genome assembly GCF_051106095.1 of Pogona vitticeps. NCBI lineage: Eukaryota > Metazoa > Chordata > Lepidosauria > Squamata > Agamidae > Pogona > Pogona vitticeps. Next base: position 169,574,110 of record NC_135787.1, on the reverse strand, counting down.
TCTGCTTATAAACCAGCATAAGATGCAAAAGGTTATACCATACTATAATATATCAACAGCTGTGTTAGGGGGGAAAAAGTCTTGCTACTTTTTATGGGTGAAATTAAATTTTGCATGCATTTAACATTTAAGCATTAAAATCTTTTTAAAATTTCAGGATTTTTAAAGAAAGAACTTCGTGGCGCAATGGTTAAACTGCTGTACTGCAGCCAAAACTGTGCTCACTACCTGGGGTTCAATCCTAGGTGGCCGGCTCAAGGTTGAATCAGCCTTCCATTCTTCTGAGGTCAGTAAAATGAGTACCCAGGTTTCTGGGGGGGCAATGTGTAGCCTGCATAATTAACTTGTAAACCGCCCAGAGAATGCTTAAAGTGCTTTGGGGCAGTATATAAGCAGCACGCTTTGCTTTGCTTTTTGCTTCGCCTTTTTACTTAAATAGAATATGAAATAAATCTTATCAAATCCGATACCTTAGCGCCAACTTTCCTCATTAAAATCCAAAATCTATTAGGGCTAAAGATTTGCCAAGGGTACAGCTGTCCCTTATAAACTGCCATTCAACCAGAAGGTAGTCTGTTTGCATGTATACTTAGAAATGTTGAAAATGAATCGAGGTAAAAGATTTAAATGTTTGAATTTCTGTGAGCACTTTTGAGATAGGAAACTTTGACTAAGTGTTCCTGCCTGTTTCTAAATTCACTTTGGCATCATTTCCTTTTATTAAAGGTTTTCTCCTTTGATACTAGATCAGTCCTAGAAATAACCTGGGGCCCAGGATCAGTTCAGCTACAAAGACCTTCTGTATGCAAGGCAAGGACCCAGAAATTAATGCAACATCAAACCATTCCTATTTAGGGCTCATAATACGTTTTGCACAAAAAATAATGCAAAACATATTAGTCTGTTATGTATTTTGCAGACGGAAATAGAAAGCATTGTATTGATGGTGTTTGTCCTATTTAATACATATTTCTATGGAGATAAGTTATTTATCCAAGAGCTGGGGAGAAAAACCACATCAGATGATAATTTCCTGAATATTTCAGACAAGTATCACTTGCCCTAGTGTGAAGGGCCATAACATACATAACTAAAAGCTAATAAACGTAAGTGAAGTTCATTCAAACACAGATAATGTTTCATTTTTGAAAATTGCTGCTTCTTCTCCAAAGCAAAAGAAATTGTTAATATACTGAATACGGAATCATCTCAGTGAGTCTGGGAAAAACAAACAGGTTTGGAAGAAAACTGTTCTTGCGATTTCATTGTTGGCAGTCTACCAGAGAAAAAGAAAGCCTACTTCTTTCCTTCCCTGTGAAATGCTAGTAAGTGAATGGCTAGATTTCCTTGAGCAAAACGATAAAATAATAATAGTCTCCCATTCAGTAGGATCAAAGAGTGGCATCAACTGGTGCATTTATATCAAGGGGGATACTTACACAGAGGGACTGTGAGCTATGTGGCATACAAATTCATGACACAGGAAAGTTACTATTCAGTTTTCACTTCATGGCAAAAACTTTCTAGCAAACAGTCTAGTTAGAATACCCTCCAGTATCAACATAATCCTTACATGAAAAAATTCATTTGTGTTTCACATTCAAAGTGATCACTGAAAACTCTTATCCTCCTTAAGACTGATAAATTGGTAAGGTGCTTTGTCTTCAGTCCCCCAAACTTTTTTTGACCAACCTTGAACTTCATTTGCTTGTTTGTCCATGTTGGGCAAAAATATGTTCTTTGGTCATGCAAAAGTATGACCATTTTGGTTCCTGTTGTGCTATTGTTTCCATGAGCTGGTCCTGGGGCTGCACAGGAACAAATCCAGCCCACATTAAAAAAGAGAGTTCAATTTGATAGTAATAGTTCAGTATGACTTCCAGGTTTTGTGAATTAAACCTGAAATTACACATAATTGTCTCCCATCATGCAACCCCTTTCCTAACGAATCCCTTTTCATCCTGTGAGATGTGGAGGGAAACTTTCCCATCAAAGTGCTGTCCCCTTTCTCTTCAGAAATAGAGGGATTCACCACTTCCACCTCTCCCACAGACATGAGAAAGAAAAGGTAGGAAAACACCAGAAAGTCAAGGAGAAAAGCAATAGGCAGAGGAGGAGGAGCAAGAAAGGATAAAAGTGATAAAAGGGCTAGAAGGGGGAAAGGAGGAGAAACTAAAGGAAGAAGAAAAAGAGGTAGAAGGCACAGTAAGAGAAAAGAGAGAACAGGGAGAAAGAGAAGTGTGTAGGAAAAGGGAGAAGAGAGGGAGCCAGAACTTCCTGAAGAGTGTGACTGGGTTGTCAGAGAAACCCTTTGATGGCAGAAACAGTTTGCCTCAGAGTGCCCCAAGAAGAAGCTGAGAGACAGTGAAGGCATAGGCCCCCAAGAAAACTTACCTCCTGGGGAGAGAGGGCGAAGGAAACAACTTTGTTTAGAAACAGAAGGACAGGTCAAGGAAAAGCCAGAGGTGAGAGAGACATGGAACTCACTGGAGAGAATGAGATTGTGGGAAGCTCTGACCCATGGAGGAATGGGGAGAGTGGAGCAGAAGAGACGGAAGGACATGGAGGTGGCTTGGGCTCAACACCCTTGTTGCAGTTCCCTATGCACTGAACGATGCCAGATGCCTCCTTGTTCTCACCCAGAAGACCCAAAGGACAGATGTAAATACTTGGATAGGGTCCAGCAGGTTGAGGAACCCAGAGCCTCAGTACTGTTTGACCCCAATTCGAGATTATTTGAAGTACAGTAGTTGTAGCAAAGCTGCCATCCTTGTTGGCTATTTAGGCAAGCCTTCCCTCCAGCCACCTCTTGTTCCTCCACCTTGAGTCTTTGTCTATTGATGTATTATTTTTTCCTATATTTTAAATGGTTTATTTTATATGATGTTAGCCGCCCAGAGTAGTCAGTTGACTAAATGGGCGGGCTACAAATTAAATAAATAAATAAATAAATAAATAAATAAATAAATAAATAAATAAATAAATGAAAAATTGTTAATGAAAGTTGAAATGTTTAATCATGATTTGGACTTGGAACTTCCTATATCAGAGGGGGAAGGAAAGGGGGAAGACATAAAACCCACTCATAATCCCTCACATTTTGTACTCTATACACTCAGCCTCCACAGTCATATAATATAGTCTGGCCCCATGCCTCTCTCTAATGTATGGAGCCCTCCCCCCCCCCACAATTGTTGGATAACACAAAAAATCGATAAATTTTTGTTTGTTGTGATGAAGGGATTTTTTTTTTTTGCTGTCCTGTTGACTGAAGTATACAGGGCATGAACATTTTTCTCAGAATTAGGAGGACAATGAACATTACCTTCCCCATTCCAGCATGAGCATGTCCCAGCTTGATGACAACAGGGAAAGCTGGAGTTGTGATCTGAAAAATAAAAACAAAAACCATTAAAGAACCTAAGAGGACCCCCTCATCACATTAGATTTGTTCTTGTTTTGCATGCCCTCCTACCCATAATTTAGAGGAGCTGTCTGTTTTCCATTTTGATTTGTTGCCTTCCATTTTGTGTAACTAAAGCTGCTCCAATGTTCACATGATTCAGAGATGGACAAAGGATGTGCAAGCTGAAGTATGTTTTCGGAACACAAAGGGAGGCTGAAGGCAGATGTTGTTTATCATCTGCCAATGGTGTGCTCATTTACTACAGCTATGCATAGCTGAGCTTATCACAATGAGATACTAACTGAGGAGTAGCTCACACACTCAGGCATGATGTAGCAATAATGTATTACCGAGCTGCAACCTATTGGCGAAACAGCAATAATGTATAAAGACTATTTGCTGTTGGTTGTTGTGGGTTTTTCGGGTTCCTTGGCCATGTTCTGAAGGTTGTTCTTCCTAACATTTCACCAGTCTCTGTGGCTGGCATCTTCAGAGGACAGGAGTAGCAGTTGACCCACCAAATCCCCACTGATTCACTAGGTCTAATCTAGCATGAATTAGCACACCATGCAACAGGATTTCAACCAACAAATCATATGTTCTGACACTGAACTGTTTTTGCCCTACTCTGTTGGTTCCCTTGTTAAAAAAAAAATCTATATCTGTAAATCTTGGGTTATTTAATTTAAGTTAACTTGCAGCAGTTTGTTATATTATGCATATATTTCATTGTGTTGTAAATACTCAACTATAAAAAAAGGCAACAGAGCATGGACAGAGTTCCTACTCTTGTCCTCTGAAGATGCCAGTCACAGAGACTGGTGAAATGTTAGGAAGAACAACCTTCAGAACATGGCCACGAGCCCAAAAAAACCACAACCATTAGACCCTAGCCGCGAAAGCCATTGCGATTACTATTTGCTGTACTTGCTCAGACTTCACACCATGACTTGTAAGTTACAATGTCTGTTCTACTGAGTCCCTTATAAGTTACTCAATAAATCTATGTCCTTGTAAGTAACCAGGATCTTCCCAGTCATTTCCTGGGGATCCCTTCAAACCTTGGTCCAATAGCAGAGGAGCATTATACATGCACCTCTGGACAAATATGTATCTGTAACCAAATATCATATGTAAAATGGAGCTTTTGGCATGGGTCAGGTTTGAAGGCACTGGGCTTCAAAATGCACAAACTTGTCAAATAACTACCTTTGTGTTTTTGAGAGATTCAAGAAAAAAATGGTGACAGAGGGAAGATCTAAGCTTTCTCCATCAGAATGAGATCCTCTGCTCCAGACTGGGTCTACATCAAGTTACCATAAACTAGAGCTTAGAAAAGTTATATTTTTGGACTACAGGAATGTGGCTGCACTGACTGGATGATTCTGGTAGCTGCTGATTCCAAGACCCACTGCAGCGAGAAAGAAATTGAGACTCAGCTGCACTCTCTATATTTTATTGCAGCATGGACTGCAACCTACTTTATTGGTTGCATGAAGTATTATTACCTGAACATATGTTTATACACCCTTGAAATCTGCTACAGGCATGATCAACCAGGATTGAGCATGGCAGATGGAACCCTGGGTGCAGCACTACTCTGAGCTATATTCCAGAAAGAATGTAGTAACCGAAAAGTACTAAATAACATCGAGTGCCTGCCTGTCTTGGAAGAGTTGGACAGAGAACCAACTTTAGCAGAAATAAAAGCGGCCCTGGATTCCCTCGCCTCTGGCAAGACACCTGGGAAGGATAACATCTCTGCTGAAGTGCTATAAAGAGACCATCACCACTGAGCTGTATGAAATCTTTTGTCTTTTCTAGAGGGAAGGTGGAGTACCACAAGACAAGAAGGATGCAAACATTGTCACGTTGTATAAAAAAAAAGGAGACAGGGGTGACTGCAATAACTACCGTGGCATCTCTCTTCTCAGCATTGTAGGGAAGCTGCTTGCCCATGTTGTGCTGAAGAGGCTCCAGGCGCTTGCAGACAGAGTCTATCCAAAATCACAGTGTAGATTTCAAGCTAATAGATCCACCACTGATATGGTATTTTCCCTCAGACAGTTGCAGGAGAAATGCAGGGAACAACAGCCACTCTTGGTGGCCATCATAGATCTTAAAAAGGCCTTTGATTTGGTTAGCAGGGATGGTCTTTTTAAAATACTTCCCAAGATTGGATGTCTACCTTGACTCCTTAACATCATCAGGTCCCTTCATGAGGAAATGAAGGGCACTGTAGTTTTTGATGGCTCAACATCAGATCCCTTTGACATCTGAAGCGGAGTGAAACAGGGTTGTGTCTTTGTGCCAACCCTGTTTGGGATCTTTTTTGCTGCCATGCTGACATACACCTTTGGAACTGCAACAGAAGGTGTCTATCTCTGGACTAGATCAGATGAAAAGCTCTTTAATCTCCCTAGATTGAGAGCAAAGACCAAAGTCCAGCTGAAATGCATGCGGGACTTCCTCTTCACCGATGATGCAGCCATTGTTGCCCACTCTGCTGAAGACCTCCAACAACTCATGAATCACTTTAGCAAGGCCTGCCAAGACTTTGGATTAACAATCAGCCTGAAGAAAACACAAGTCATGGGCCAGGGCATGGACTCACCTCCTTCTATTACCATCTCCACACAAGAATTGGAGATTGTTCATGACTTTGGGTACCTTGGCTTAACTATCTCTGACACTCTCTCCCTAGATGTCGAGCTGGATAAACGCATTGGCAAAGCAGCTACCATGTTCTCTAGGCTTATAAAGAGAGTATGGCTTAATAAGAAGCTGACGGTATATACCAAGATCCAGGTCTATAGAACCTGTGTCCTTAGCACATTCCTGTACTGCAGTGAGTCCTGGACCCTTTGTGTATGGCAGGAGAGGAAGCTGAACACCTTCCATATGCATTGTCTCTGACGCATTTTTGGTATCACCTGGCAGGACAAAGTTCCAAATAGAGTTGTCCTAGAATGAGCTGGAATTCTTAGCATGTATACATTACTGAAATAGCGACATCTACCTTGGCTTGGGCATGTGGTGAGAATGCCTGATGGTTGGATTCCAAAAGATCTCCTGTATGGAGAATTAGTGCAGGGAAATCGTCCCAGAGGGAGACCACAGCTGCGATACAAGGACATCTGGAAGCGGGATCTGAAGGCATTAGGAATGGACATCAACAGATGGGAAACCCTGACATAGGAGCATTCAGCCTGGAGGCTGGTGGTGCATCATGGCCTCTCCCATTTTGAAGAGACACTTGTCCAGCAGGCTGAAGCAAAGAGGCAGTCCCGAAATGAGCAAAACCAGGGAGCTGGACAGGGAACAGATTGTATTTGTCTTCAGTGTGGAAGGGATTGTCACTCTTGAATTGGCCTTCTCAACCTCACTAGACGCTGTTCCAAGTCCTCCATACAGAGCATGTTACCATAGTCTCTTGAGACTGAAGGATGCCTGATCTAAATCTAATGTTCATACACACGGTCGTGTGGGAGTGAAATGTAGGGTACAGAAATACTAAAAGTATAAACATTCATAATTAGCGGCTATTTAATGGTTATTAAGAAATGCAAAGAATATCCTTGCAAAAAGAAGCAGATCGACTGATGTACAGTGATGAAAAGTCTTAGTCCAATCCAAGTATAAAAGATGGAGTTTAACTTCTTGATGAATGCAGGAGTATAATCAGAAGGGCCAGGATTTTCTGCCACATGTTGCAAACTTAATAGTCTCATTCTAAGTATTAATTATCTCTTTCAATGAGGACTTGGTATAGTCTAAATAAAGATAAGGATTGTTATATTCATCTGTTGCAGTATTACATAGAGTCACATTTTAGTACATTGACAATAAAACCCTTTCTTACATGTTTTTTCACAGCACAAAAAGACTGGACATGATGAGGATGCTTAAACATCCAATATCTCTTATCAGCCCTAAGATTAGGGATATCTCCTGTAGAATCATTTATGGACTTTAGCTAGTACCATGCAAGGAGAAGCAATTTCCTTCTGAATTTCACCATACAGTTAAAAAAAATGAGCCCAGATGAATGTGGTCATAAATAAAACTCTTGGGCCACTGGGTGTCATGATTTCAAATATCATGGTCCAGGTCTGGTCCTACTCTTAGGCACTGAAAGGCAACTGCTTTAGGAAGCAGATATCGGGGGCAGGAGTAGCAACCCCAGACATTGCACCAGAGCCTCCAGCCTTCCTCCATCTTAGATTGCAGAACTGGGAGGTCTGCATGGCTTCTTCTGGACTTTCTAAGCCAGCTTGCTACCCTCGGATGTAGCAGAACTAAGGGAGTGATTCATTTGTTAATATTATAAACTGGCTCTCTTTTCAAGCCACTTCATGATAATGACAAAGTAGATGAAGGTTCGACACACACACACACACACACACACACACACACACACACACACACACACACACACACACACACACACACACACACACACACACACACACACACACACACACACACACACACACACACACACACACACACAAAAATAGAAGCCTCTAACAGGGGCCAGAAATGTGTGGGTAGGAACAAATGCTCTGGGATGATTTGATTCACTCCAGAGATTATGTTGTATGCTCACTGTCAAAAGGACTAACCCATCCCTGCACCACTCCGAACAGCAGGCTAAATACTCATCTAATCACACTAACAGTTGGATATAAATAGGGTCTCTCAAGAAGACTTAAAGATGAAGTAATTACTGTATATATGGGAAAAGGCAATCTTTCAGAGCTGTAACAGCCTCATCCTATATGTTTTCTCAGAGATAAGTCCAAATGTGTTCATTGGGGATAATTATCCCCAATAAATGTGGGTAAGTTTTCAGCCTCACTGATTTTGTGGCTGTACACATACAGCAAGAAAAATGATCATTGTAAGGGTGAAGTGGAATTGCCAAAACCAAGAGCTGCATATTTATATAACCTCAGTCACAGTTCTCATGGGAGAGTATTGAATATTATTAAGAGGGGGCATTGCAAGACTTTAAACAGAATAAACATGTTTGTACAGAAATCAAGGACAAATAAACCAGTGAATTTCAGTGTATTTGTTTTCTTAAGATTTGCTATCTTAAGAAAAACAGGAAAACAAACAGGATGAAATCATTTTAATTTTCTAAATTGCCTGCACTGATCATACAGATAGTTTATGGATTAAGAAATGAGACTATTACCTCTGAGATGAATGAGCTGTTATTGTACAACTAAAGCAATATAGTCATATCCGCCAAATCCAATTATACAAAAATACTCTAATTAAATGTACAACCTTTTTTGGGCCTTTCACAGTGTATTTCAAATGTTGTTCCCGAAGGTTTTGCTCTCTGAAATTGAGACTAATACCCTCCCATAATACTGCAATGTACAATACAGTAATCAATTCATCTTCATCTATCATCCCACCCATTATAGTGGGTTGCTTCAAGGCAGGCCCAGCCCTCAGCTATGTTGGTAGGGTAACAAACTGGCAACTCATTTTGGTTTATAGCAGCCATGTAGGCAACAGTCCTTGCAAGGAAAAGTAATAGTCAAAAAACCCCAGGATAAATATATGCATACAATTTGTAGATAATAATTTATATAGATTATATAATTACAGTGGTGCCTCGCTTAACAATTTTAATTGGTTCCAAAACCAACATTGCTATGGGAAAACATCGCTAAGCGAAACGCGTTTTCCCATAGAGATGCATTGAAAACCGGACAATCCATTCCAATAGGAACGGATTGCCGTCCTTAAGCGAAAATCGCCATAGGAAACATCTTTAAGTGAAACATGGTCCCCCAATTGATTTCTCCCTCCCAGCGCTTTGGGAGAAGCCTCCCGGTGGGGGAAAAAGACCGGATTGGCTTCAGCCTTTCTTCCCCGCAGCCCGGCTCCTCCCAAAGGGCTGCCCCGATGGTGCTTGCAGCAGCGGAGGAGGTGCCCGGTGGGGAAGGAAGGCAGGAGACGATCTGGCCTTTCTCCTCCACCGTGCACCTCCTCCGCTGCTACAAGCACCAGTGGGGCAGCCTTTTGGGAGGAGCCGGGCGGCGGGGCAGAAAGGCAGGAGCCGATCCGGTCTTTCTCCCCCACTGGGAGGCTTCTCCCAAAGCGCTGCGCCCGATGGTGGGGAAGAAAGACCGGATCGGCTCCTGCCTTTCTGCCCTGCCGCCCGGCTGCTCCCAACATCGCTAAGCGAAAATTGCCCATAGGGAACATTGTTAAACGGAGTGCAAGATCGCTCCGAAAAAGCCATCGCTAAGCAAATTCTTCGTTAAACGAAGCAATTGTTAAGCGAGGCACTACTGTATGTATAAATTCATGTTTAGAAATAATTAGTGTAGATTTAAATACCCTGTTTTCCCAAAAATAAGACCTAACCTGAAAATAGGCCCTAGTATGATTTTTTCAGGATGCTCATAATATAAGCTTTACCCCAAAAGTAAGCCCTAGTTAAATGAAACCCCACCCACCACCCTTGTGCAGCAACCAGCAGATGACATGACTGCATTTGAATAAACGTAAATTGTTGTACATGAAAATCATAAAACATCCCCTGAAAATAAGCAAAAATGAATATAAGACCCGGTCTTATTTTTGGGGAAACACGGTAGAAATGCAATATATCTCACCACAGGATGGAAAATTCTTATGAGTTGATCTGTGTGTGCCTGGTCAGCTCACGGCTCAGCTGCTCCTATGGTGGTGCAATTCAAGGCCGTTGAAGGATCTCCCTTTCTTTTGGGTCTTTACATTGAAATTGGCTTTAGGCTGGATAACATTCCAAACAGAAGCCCACTTCAAACAAAGACTGTCAGACTGTTTTCTGACAGTTTTTCAGAGGACTATCCTCTATAAACTGAGGCCCACTGCCATTTTAGAATGAATGGTCTTTTCTTTTTCTTTTCAGGCAGATGGGGAAGTGAGCAGCCAGGGAAGCATGGTGTGGGAGCCCAGGGAAGGAATTAAAAATATAGGAATGATGCAAAATGCTGGGATGTGATTCTTGGATCTGTTGGTGCAGCAGCTTAACGAGTAGAATGGCTTGCATTAACTGTGCCTACTTCCATATGTGTGGTATTGGGCACAAGTCTATCCAGTGAGTTGGCAGCATAAGCCACTTGGAGGACCTATGCTCTGGTACTTAGCCTTTTAGGAAATAGTCACGGTAGGCTCTTGTAACTGAGGTGCGCTTAATTAGACATCACACATATTTCTAATGTTTCTGCTGGATGGAGGTTTTTTTCCTTCACAGTGAGCCACAAGTGTGAACAAGTCCTAGAACATTTGCCTAGTATCTTGACTGTTGTTCTCACAATTATGGTTAAAAAATAGTATGTATGTGTGTTGTCTTTTGTATTGTCTAGAAGAAACGAACCACAAACCATAGGCTTCTGTTCATAAAACTGTACTTGTTTTAGTTGGAGTGTGCTATTGTAGTGGTGGTTAGGGTCTCAGCTAGGCACAGAGGTCCTAAATTTTTCCCTCTGACTTTCCAACACCGTGTCATTTAAACCAGCATTTATATGACACAAGTGTCTTTCCCCTCCGGCCAAATGAGACACGGTTCAGGTTCACTGTAAAAACCTTTTTAAAAGAAGTTTTCCCACCTAACCTGTTTTTTTTTTTCATTTTGTCAGCATTTCAGCCATGAGAATTGTAAAAACAAAGCCAGACAACTAGAAGAACAGCAACATAGTCGTATATACAAAGACCTGCCCATGCAATTGGAAGTCTGGGCCAATAAATCCCCAGTTACCACCTGTCTAAATACAGAAATCTTTTAAAAAGTTGGTATCGAGTGCAGAGAAAATGTAGCACTCTCTTCACATGTAGCATTCACAGTGCAGACCATGGTGGAAACTTGTCAACTTGAAAACAAGTTGGCAGTAAAATGGCAGGGAGAAGAACTGATTTCACCCATCTTATGTTTCCTTCTCCTTTGTTCCTATTTTCAGTGATATGGCTTCCCTCCCAGAATAAGCTTATTAGAAAGCACAGAGAAACAATTCATTTTCAGATGTGGAAAGTATAGTTGAAATCAGTTAGATAAAATTATGGTTTATTTTCTTCTTTATGCAAAGTAACTGAATAATTACTTTCGGTTATCTAAAAGGAATTCTAAAATGCCATAAACCACTGTTATGTCATGTGAAACACTATTTTATCTAATGTTACTCAAAGTCACTGTAGCGGATGCCCAATTCGCTCCTGTCAATCACAGCGGAACCTCATGTGCAGGAGCCAATGAGAGGAAGGAGGGGCAGAGGCAGAAGTTTTGTTAGTTAGTCAGTTGGAGAGTTAGAGAGAAAAAGGAGTGGGGTTTGCTGAGAGAGATAGATAGTCAGAGATAGAGAATTATTACTAATAAATATACACTGGTTGAATTGAAAATAAGTAAACAAGAAGTTATCTAATGTGGAACATAAAATACGATATTCCAGTGATTGTGATCTAATGAAAATGAATAAAGATCATCTGTGATTCTGAGTTACCCTTTCAAAGGTAAAGGTAAAGGTTCCCCTTGACAATTTTTGTCCAGTCGTGTTCGACTCTAGGGGGCAGTGCTCATCCCTGTTTCCAAGCCATAGAGCCAGCGTTTGTCCGAAGACAATCTTCCGTGGTCACATGGCCAGTGCGACTTAGACACGAACGCTGTTACCTTCCCACCGAAGTGGTCCCTATTTATCTACTTGCATTTGCATGCTTTCGAACCGCTAGGTTGGCGGGAGCTGGGCCAAGCGACGGGAGCTCACTCCGTTGTCGCGTGGATTCGATCTTACGACTGCTTGGTCTTCTGACCCTGCAGCACAGGCTTCTGCGGTTTAGCCCGTAGCGCCACCACATACCCTTTCATACCCTTTAATAAAAATAATTCTCTTATTGGCAGCAAGTGTGAGAATAAAGTTCTTTACTGTGTGGATAAGAGAAATCCACTGGTGGCAGCGAGAGGGAAAGAAGGAACGTTGTCAGTGTGGACCTGGATGAAGGAAACAAGCAGGGACACGGGGTGTACATCACAATCACATCAACACCTACAACAGAATCCAAGACAGCAGCATGGGACACAACACAACCAGCACTTGAACTATGAAATATTCCTCCTCAAGCATTTAGTGAGGCCACACTTCTATGGAGGTAATTTAAAATTTACAGTTATACAGCAAAAAAAGAAATGAAATTATTCCTCATTATGTTGCAATTATAAAATAAATTTGTTATATCTTTGAGGAAAAGATATATTGGGGAAGGGAATATCCTCTTCTATTTCCATGGGCCTGTCCCAACATGTTACAGGTCCTACACATGGCTAGAATGACTGTCAGGTGAATACACAGATGGTTACAGAACCATACTCAGAGTGCTTATTGATGGTTCAAACTGAGAGGAGGTAACAAGTGGGGTATCGCAAGGCTCAGTCCTGAGACTGATGCTCTTCAGTGCCCTTGTCCAAGTTATTTTTATTAATAACTCGGACGATGGAGTGTATGGACACCATACTTTAAGAAGGATGCTGACAAACTGAAACAAGTTCAGAGGAGGGCAGCAAGGATGATCAGGGGACTGAAAACTAAGCCCTGTGAGGAAAGATTGAAAGAACTGGGCATGTTTAGCTTTGAAAAAAGAAGACTGAAATGAGATATGATTTCATTTTTCAAATACTTGGAAGATTGTCATACAGAGGAGGGGCAGGATCTGTTCTCAATCAACAGATGAGAATCACAGTAAGCCCAAAATCCCATTGCTTAGCATAGCAAATCACCATAGAGTAGGCCCATTTATGTAATTCAGTTTTAGTGAGTCAATTCCTCTGAAAGATGCATTGATTCAAATGGGCTACTGTAATTGTGACTGACTTTAGTGTAGTAGGTTGTAGTTAGAGTAGTTCAGTGGAACTAATAGAAGAATAAAATGTATTTGCCGTAAGATTCTGTCGCATTGTGAGGGACGTGGTGGTGCTGCAGGCTAAACCGCAGAAACCTGTGCTGCAGGGTCAGAAGACCAAGCAGTCATAAGATCGAATCCACGTGACGGAGTGAGCGCCCGTCACTTGTCCCAGCTCCCGCCAACCTAGCAGTTCGAAAGCATGCAAATGCAAGTAGATTAATAGGGACCACCTCGGTGGGAAGGTAACAGCGTTCCGTGTCTAAGTCGCACTGGCCATGTGACCACGGAAGATTGTCTTCGGACAAAACGCTGGCTCTATGGCTTGGAAACGGGGATGAGCACCGCCCCCTAGAGTCGAACACGACTGGACAAAAATTGTCAAGGGGAACCTTTACCTTTACCTTTACCTCTGTCGCATTAGCCTTACAACACTTGACAATGATAACATTTACTAGTTCAGGCATGGTGGGAAACTCTTGGTCCACAAATGTTTGGGACTTCTGCAATCCCTTACTCTTAGTAGAAGCTGTTTGGTGTCAAAGTCCAGCACTATTTTGGTGGGGACATTTCCCCATGTTTCATTCCAATTTTTTGAACCCATGCTGAGAATTATGGTTATCCACACAAGTTCCTATGTCAGCTTGTTGTGCAGCTGCTGTCAAACACCTTGATCCAGTGTCTCTGACAGCTTCAGTACTTTCCATTTGTAAGCAACCTTAGCAAATAGGTGCTGCACCTATTAAATAGGTGTGATTCAAGACATGGAACATCTGGAAGCCCCCCAACATCTTCAATTCTGAAAGAAAATAAGGCTTGTCAAAGCACTCACCAAACACTGTCCCTCTCCCTTCCCTGTTCTCCACCGCAACCAGTACCTTAAGTAGAGTCATTATTTTTCCTTCTTAAATAAATATGTTTGCACATTGAAGAGGACGGGGGCCGGGAATTGTGAGCAGCAGGAAGGAGAGAAATTCTTTGGGGAATAGCACACAGGTCTCCTTCTTTTCTTGGGCATGTCTGGGGTTGCACAGCGGCTGTGGTCTCTGTTTAAGCCCACTCAATCAGTCATTCCTGTCTTATGAAAAGGAAAAAAAATTCCTCCTCCTTTTACAGGAAAGTAAAAGGCGGAGGTCAGAGCTGATTTCATCTCTGAGGCAATACTTCAGCTCACAAGATTCAACGAGACAAATATGAATGAGCTACCCTACATATAAGACAGCAGTACATCTGTTTTTTCCATCCATGTTGTTGCCTTACTTTTCTTGAGACAAGGGGAAAACTAGGGCCAATTGACACTGGCGGTTTTTTTTACCAAGAGAGTGATGTCTGGATGTTTCACAGGTATATGCTCCCCACTATTACTAATGACGATCACGGTGGTATTTTCCTTACAATATACAGTTTGTTTTCAGATCTTCTGACACATCTTCTGAAAGTAGCTAGAGCGCAATTGTTCAAGAAGGTAAAAGCAAACCAAAACATCAGATGGATGACTGAATGGCTGCTTAGAATTCGCAATGTGGGAAGTGTGATCATATTTTAAAACATAGCAGAGGTTAGAGAAGGTAGTGAGTTTATTTGGAAAAAGAGTAATATTCTTAAATAAATTATTAAAACTTGGTTCTAATGAACTGTTGGACTTCAACTCCTAGCCAACATAGCCAGTGGTCTGCCTGGGAGCTGTTAATGTTGGAAGTGATTGGATGCAACTCAGAAGATGCATGCCTCCATATAGGGAAGAGTAAAGAGAAAGGATCACCTCAGATTTCCTAGTCAGTCCTTACCTGCTGTGTCCTGTGTTTACAATTCTTAGATTGCTATCTTGAAGGCTGCTGATGTCATTTCCATCCCTCAAAGGAAGACACACTTTTGTCATTTTTCTCTATAGAGGCCTCCTGGCACAGTCGCTAAACTACAGTGCTGCAGCCAAAACCCTGTTCATGAGCTGGGTTCAATCCCAGGTAGCCGGCTCAAGGTTCACTCAGCCTTCCAGTCTTCTGAGGTTGATAAATTGAGTACCCAGCTTAGGGTGGTGGGAAAGCACTGTATAGCCTGCAAAATTAAGTCGTAAACAGCCCAGAGAGTGCTTTAAGTGCTATAGGGTGGTATATAAGCAGTATGCTTTTAGCTTTGCTTTGTTAAAACAGGCAGCTGTGGCTCTGCCTTGATATCTCCAACTATGCAAAAACCAAGACCTCACCTTTCATTTCCCAAGATCATTTCTCAAAAAAACCCAAAAACCCACAAGCTTTCTTATTGTGTTAGAAAGAAGTGCAAGCACGATTCCTTCCCAAAGAGGGAAGTGTGCTCAGCTAATCGTTCTGAATTCCTAAGGGCTGAATCCACAAGTTAATGTTTTTTCTGTACTACTGTGTGCATACTTTCCAATAGTGACCTGAGTTTGAGAACTACAGTACTGTCTTAAATGCTGGGAAATGACAACACACAAAATAAGATAACGTAGAGTCATATACATATTGGTAAAAAATGCACGATGATGTGCTAATCATATTATTACAAGTCTATAGTTTTATTTTAATTTATTTTTTTTTAAATGGCAAGATTCATGGCTGTGTTATGATGAGTTAAAAATCAGCTTGGAAAGAAGAGCCAGGAAAATAAAGGAAACTATCAAGAGCACCTGTGTTGGAAGCTGCAAAACCTAGGTCAGGGCGGATAGGAGATGGAAGAGGCATGACTGGCATCTGTGCTGCAGGCAAGAGCTCTTTCTAACCACCCAGCTATCGCAGTAGCACACTGGATGATTTATTCTGAATCTTTGGTTCACTGTCACTCCTGCAGCTTCCAACCCACAGACCCAGTCATATAGATCACACCTTAAGAGCGGTACCCAGGTTTCAGTTCCTTAACAAATTCATTTGTGCAGGATCAAACTGACCACCTTAACAGCTGGGCAGGGAAGCAATACATTCATCCTATAGTACAGTCACATGTAGTCCCTCTGTTTGTAACATAAGCAGAAAGCATACTTGCTTATAACATACTGTTCATGCTTACAACCGTCTGCATACCCATATCTGTGTTCCTTCAATCCAATCCCTTTTCCATTGCAGGTGTGGATAGATAAGTGTCTCTTAAAAAAAATTATGTTCATATTCTTCTCATGTAGGTAGATTACAAAATTAACAATAAATTTTTTGGTCCATTTCATTTTCCCGAATGAATGTTCCAAAACTGGATAAATGAAGTACATTCCCTAGGGAAAGTATTAGAGCTTCTTGCCCTTCCAGTGCCCTTTCTATATTTATTGCTTTGACTAATACTTCTACCTGCCAAATACTTAATATTTAACTATGCATTCTTGGCACTTCTAAACATTTCCATTTCATTGCTGTTCTCATCCTTGCAATAGTCAATACATTCATCATCTGTTCCATATTAGATTTGTCCCCCTGCCACTTCCACCACATATCTTTCAAGTTAGTCAAGTAGAAATATTACATGCGAAGACTGCCATGCTGGATTAGATCAAGGGAAATCTTGATCTAACAGTAACCAGTTAGATAATTTGGAAGGCCAAGTCATGCAACTCTTGGTCCTTCTCTTTTGGTTATTCCTAAAATATAATTTTCAGAGGCACAATGCCTTTATAAGTGGAGCTTCTCATCTGCATGTCTTACTATAGTTCAATATAATGAAACAGAATAACAGAAAATAATTTTTTAAAAATCAATTGTGTCTTGAATTTCTTTTTTCAGTCTTTAATATGACTATTGTACAATTAATGAAAAGTGAGTAGTTTTATTCTAAAAGGATCAAACTGCTTGCTAAAGATTAAGTGCATCTTTGAAAATAGAGTTTCAGATATATACAAAAAATGTAATGGGGAAGATGTGCCAAGTAGAATGCAAACGATTCCAGAAACTTTCAGTCTGTATGATCACAACTGGCTAAAGAACGAGGAAGCAGGGAGGGGTTCATTTTTAACATATGTTAAAAATCTGCTGAACACAAATGAAGACCATTTTTATACAATAATCTTCTAAGAATTCCTAGTGCAGACATTTTTAATTGATTACGAGTGCAATGTCTTGGACATCTTATTTTATGCCAGGGGACTGGATTTTATGAATCCATTTTGGAATGGTCTGGAAAAAGGAATAAATGGACAGAGGCAATAAAAATCATACAAGACAGAAATATTTCCCTCTGATAACATTCCTGTGACAGTAGGGGCCCTGGATGCAGGAAATAATGGGCCTCTCAATATCAGGCCTAGCCAGTGGTACAGCCTTGTGCTGGGACTGGAGCAGATCTCCTGGATGCTAGTAGCATCGGAATTTGTGAGATCTTCAACAGCCATTCTCCTTATATGTGAAAGTTGTGTCTCGTAAGATTTCCAGTGTGATGGGAACATAAAAAAGACTGTTAGTACAGAAAACAAAATATTGGATAGGCAATGCATAAAATGAAATAGATTGTGGTTGGCTATTGAATTCTTCTTGATGCCCCATCGTCGTTAATTTCAGCGAATCCTGGGGGAACTAATTCATTGCCATATATAATAACGAGGCAGAGAGATCCCCTTCTTCACTAGCTTTGAAACAGCTCAAAGATTTGTAAGATATGTATGATTAATGCATAGGACTCAGCGAAGAAGTGGAGTGGAGTTGACATTCATGGTGTTAGAAGCAAACATGGTGGCAGATGGTTTGGAGTATTTAATGCTAAGTGACTCCTCACAGGGAGATTATTTGGCACTACCTTTTGCACCCAAATATAGGGGCTGACCACAGAGATGGTTACATTTTAACATGGTGGAGGAAGAAAGTTGATCCATCATGTTAAGAATTCTATTTTAGGAATTCAAGTTGAGATCCAGTGCAATTCTGGCGGAGTGAAAAGCCCCCTGACATAGCTGTATAGGTGTGGCAGAGAGGGAAGGAGTTTGGCCAGCGTATCACGTAGCACCACCAACAAGCTGCAGCTCATGTGGGGAATGAGGCTGTGCTTAGTTACAGGAGGTATGACATGCCTTGTTGTGCTGAGTTATTGGAAATGTGACAAGCCTTCTTGCAAAAGTATAAAAAAATATACAAACATTTGCACAATTGGCACTTACAAGCATTATGCCATTGGTAGATCCTAGCCTGAAACACTTGAGTTCCTTTCCCAGCACCATAAGTTATACCAATGTTCTCTCTTTTCCCGTGTCAGTTTCCTATAAACCCCTACTTCCCATCCTCTACATTAGTTGAGGTGGTGGTGGAAGCAGCTCTACTCTGTGGCTCCTTCTGTCCTTTCTCCCACATTCACCATTTGCCCATCTCCTGTAATTAACGAGCAGCAAACTCCAATACCTGCTCACCATGGAAAGAAAGGAAGAGAGGCAGTCAGTGGGACCATGCCAGTAAAAGTGGTTGAAACTCCAGAAGACCTTCCTTAAGCCTCAACGGGGTCACAGATAGCAAGCTGCTGTTGGCAGCTCCAGCTATTTGCCCAGTTTTTACAACACAAAGTGAAGATAAAAGCACTTTTGTAGTGTTCTGAAAACTCTAGCAATCATCAGTTTGCATAAATACTACAGGATTAGAAATGCTTTCATGCTTGTTGTGAGTGGGGAGCGATCAGCGCAGTGCTTCTCTCGCTGTTTCCCCCTCATTGTTTGTGAACCTACATGACACTTCTGTGACTGGAACGTTCTCAGATCTTTTCTCAGCTGATCATTATTTGTTGATATCTTCCTCTTCCAAAGCAAAAACAGTGAAAGAGGCCGTTGAACTAAACAGTCTCACCTCCAGTAAATAGTAGAAGGAAGACAGAATAAATTTGAATATTTGTGTGTCTGGACTATACTTGGAATATATCTTAGATGTGGCACTTCCAAGCTATTAATCACTTTTTATTGCAGTCCCAAGAAATGAGGCTACTAGTCTGTATCACAAAGATGAAGCAAGAGCATGAAAGCATATGCCTCTCTAAGGGGCAGGGCCATGAGCCTCCATTTTTTTTTCTGTTAGAGGTGGAGAGAACCAACATGCGCTTTCTACCTCTGTGGTTATTTTCTCGAAACCCTCTGAGAAGTTGTTGTATTTGCCTTTTAAAATCATGTACCTTGTAGTTTTTATTGTGCTTAATTGCACTTTATTGATTTTACTGTGTTTTATTTTGCATTTATGTGCAAAACCCGAAACCCCAGAGTGACTCATAAAATGAATGAATGAATGACTATTTTTCAGAAAATCTCACCCTCTGCTACAGAAGCCCCCTCCCATAATCCCAGATGTGTTAGTCCTGCTGTTTGGTTACTCACTTATAAAGAGAGGGCCCTACACATCAACATTGGCTTCTTAATTTTTGTAAGATATCTTCTAGGGATAGGCACTGAAATGTAAAAATCCTAACACTGGAAACTGGGTCTCACATTTCCATAGGGTGTCAGTAGCTCTATAGAGAATTCCTATCAAGGTTCCTGCCTCATTCGTCATGAAGATAGACAGACGTTGCTAACCTAAGTTAATTTCACTTTGATTTCTTGGAAGGCTATTGTCCACAGGATCGTTCACAACACTGGCAGATTTCTTGTGTTCTGTTGCAGCGTGAGAGAAGAGATGATTTTCTGTAATACTAGACATCTTCTAAGAACTCTCGTCAAAAGAATAACAGACAACTGCTACCAGTCAGGAAAACATACTGACATATCCCAGTCCATGAACAGGGATGTTCTAAGCATTAGGAAGACATTTTTTCTGCCCCAGTAGGACTCTCTGAAGGCCAAAATCATCACCTCCAAACCAAACCAAACCGAACCACACTTTTTTTTAATGCGATGGGCTGCTTCTTTTTCTTATTGATAAAATAAGGTAAAAGTGGTGCCTTGTTTTAGAGGAAAGTTACAACCCTTTGAGGCATGATTATTCAATTTTTAATTTTTTTGTTATTAGTCCCCCACCTCCAATTATGGTGTTTGGGGGCCACAACAAAGTCATTTCCACTCTTCTTCTAAGTCTGTTCATCTGCTTGCAGCGTTTCAGAGTCCCAAAGGCAAGGAGCCCTCTCTTTAGCCCAATTCTAGGAGACAGAGAGAAAGAGATCAGAAGCCTAGGCACACAAGAGCATAAGAACCAAAGCACAGTATAAAAGTCCTAAAAATACAAAGGGTAGTGTAGCCTTTCTAGTGGGCAATGTTAAATGGGAAATTCTCCTTTGATACAATGCCGTCTTAAAGCAGGTAGATGGCTGCAGCCTTACTTCATGCTTTGTTTCTGAACATGGTGAATGTTTTTCCTTTTGGTTTTGTGTGTGTGTGTGTTTTTAAAGGTTTTAAGAGAAAAAAGGATGCTTATTTTGCCTGGTTAGTTTACACGGGAAAAGTGGCATGAAGGGCTCCAGAAAGCACCTTGCCCAAGAGCCCTTCAAACCACATGCTGACGTTGGATCTTTATTTGCAGTCCAATGAGGGGAAGTCAAACAGGAAATGTCTGCATGACCAGAAATCAGACAAGAGCAAAAGTACCTCAGAATCCATCTCTTTTTCTTCTCCTGCCCTGTGAATGTCATCAGAAAAGAAATAACCTCCCTCCCCTTCCTTTTTTACTTGGCTCTCACTTTGACTGTTTCCTGATGTACTCTCCACTTTCTGCAGCTTACTGATGAGAACCAGAGATGAATGTAAATATCCAGGTGCAACCCAACAACCGCTGAACTGCAGTAACCTTTCATTTCATGCTCGTTTATTCTCATCCAACCTGGGAGTTTCAGCTGGTGGTCAGAGCTGCGCATTCAAGAGGATGAATGGCAAACTTGGGTTATGCGCCCTGGCTGATGACATTATCAGGCAGCAGTGTGTTTGCAGAGGGGATAAAGGCTGCTGAATATCCATCAGCAAGAGCAAAGTGGCATACTCATCAGGCCAAACTGGTGCATGGAACATTTAAGTTGAAACTGGCAATGGACACTATGTCATCATGTTCTGTTTATCTTTCACTGCCACAGGTATGCAGGGAAAAGGGAAGTGGTTTCCTGATGTGCAGTTTTTTCTTCTCCAACTCTCTTGCTCCAATGTCAAAGTAAACAGATGGAAAGACTGTGAGAAGAAAGAGGGAGGACAGTCCCATCATAACACTACACCTTAAGACAATATTGAACACACCACAGGGTGAAATTGAGTAAGTTTCCAATCCGCTCTGTGTGTTTAGTCGTTTAGTCGTGTCCGACTCTTCGTGACCCCATGGACCAGAGCACGCCAGGCCCTCCTGTCTTCTACTGCCTCCCGGAGTTGTGTCAGGTTCATGTTGGTTGCTTCGCAGACCAACCTGGAGTAGGAAATGGCAAGCCACTCCAGTATCTTTGCCAAGAACGCCCCAATCCGCTCTACACAAAGGAAACACAACGTACATTGTGTGTGTTGTAAGCCACCTAGAGTGGTCGCAATTTACCAAATAGGCGGGGTAGAAATGAAATGAAATGAAATGAAATGAATGAATGAATGAATGAATGAATGAATGAATAAATGAATAAATAAATAAATAAATAAATAAATAAATAAATAAATAAATAAATGGAAAGACAAGTTACCCCAGTGGAGCAAGTACTGACATATAAAGGAGTGTGTGTGATCTTAATCATGGCATATTTTTCATTGAGTTCAATTTCTCCATAATGAAAGCATGTGTAGCTCTTCCACCAATACAGCAACAAGGTAGTAGCTGACAGGACACTTGACAGCATTTTAAAAAGTATTACTTTGTCTATTTTTGATAGCAACCGTCAAGCATTCCATACTGAAAGGTGGTATATAAATTATACGGTTGCAGAGGATGATGGGGTTGCTTCTAAAATTGATACAAACACTTTCTGAGAAATCTACAGCCATTAATTTGAACAAATGCCTTGGCAGGCAACTGTTTTCTCCCCTCAAGATTACAGAAACCATAGTCTTAACAACATGAGAAATCGTACTGGATTATAGAGGAGAGCAGCCGGAACAGGACAGGACAACTTTTATTACACAAATGCACCAGGACCACAACGGCCCTTTCTTTTTTTTCGTTCAGAACTTTTAATTCCTTATGCAACAATATGAAAGGTGAAACTTGATTCAAAGTTTTGCCCAGAGGTACGTTATGTTTCATCATGCATCCCTTGTTTTTCAGTAAACTCTCTCTCTTCAGAGGTCATTCACCTCAAACCAATAACTGGTACACACAACTCAAATCATGGCCTTCTCCCATTCAGGAAAGCCCCTTTAACTGGATTTCCTCTACTTACTGTAGGCTGCTAAAGAGCCTATACATTGGGCTGCTTACAAACTGTGGAAGTCCATCTGCAGTCACATAAAGTTGGCACCGCCCTCCTCCCCCACTGACTGGCATTGGGGGAAGCACCAGAGTGAACATGAAGAGGAGTATTAAATGCCCTCATCCTGAGATGGTGTCTTTGTGGTGTGTGTGTGCATATGCATGCATGCACACACATGAAGCCAAGGTGATTATTATCCTTTTTAAAAAAAAAATTAAAAGAATGATATACCAGAAAATATAAAAGTCCAGCAATATGTTGTCTACATCTAAAAATATAACTCAACACCTGTCATGTCTGAAATGACAGCCAATTTGCTGTAACTTTATGTTTTCACATGCATATTTATGTTTTGGATTGCACAATTGTCGTTTAATTTTTCTCTTTCTTGTCATTAGAACTAGATTCTTGAAAGAAAGGTCATGCAAGAGTCTGTCTCATGTGGCGAAGAAAGAACCGAGTAAAAAAAATTATATTTTTGTTTTTTGTGAAGGCATTAATCAGGGACTTCTATCTAGTAACAGAGCTGGCTGGATAGCTCAGAGGTTGGGAGTTCAATTCCCCACTGTGCATCTCAGAAGAACCAGCCTGCATGGCTTTGGGCAAGCCACACAGTCCCAGAACACCTCCAGAAGAAGGGAGTGGGAAACCACTCCTGAATATTCTCTACCTGGAAAACCCGGAAAAGGGTTGCCACGAGTCAGAATCGACTTGATGGCACACAATAGTTATTAGGCAGCAACAACAATGAAAAAGTAAGAGAGGAAACAATTGTAGTTAAAAGGAGGAAGAATACATACTCTTAGGGAAGTGAAATAATATCTAGCGTCCTTATGGGGCTAAGGACGGAATACTTGAAAGCATCAACACCCTTCTACCTAAATTAAGATGGTTCTTTTTCTTCAGCACTAATGTAAAGCAAAAAATCAATACATTCTTGTGTTGTGCACTGTACACATTTGCTACAGCAAGTGTAGCCATTTTATTTTCCAATCCCAAAATAAACAGACGTATCTGTCTCTCCCCATTTAAAAAGAATGACAACAACAGTTTGGAATACAGTACATAGTGAACATATGGATTCTTCTTTGTGAACAGAAGCTGGCTGAATAAATAGTATCATATGATCTAGTACCTCTGCACCCTATCTCTTTCTCCAAAAGAGTAGCCCCATGACAGCAATATAAATACTGTATTGGCTTAGATCCTAGGATAAGTTAGGAAAAGTTTCTATTCAGCCCACTGCAGTCACCTTTGCCACAAAAGCCTGTCTCGAATATTGGTGTGTAAATGTATGTATATGTGTGCTTTCTGAACAATGAATTAGGCAAGCTGATATTGCCTGGAACCACTTCAATAATGAAACTACTCCTACCTTGATCTTCAGATAAACTTTCTTATGATAGGACATGATTATCTAAGTTCATACTGGAATGATGCCTTAATAAAGGGATAAATGTCAATGGTGATGGGCCACCACAGACTTAAGCTACCAAAGGGCATTATAGAGTTTTATAGTGCTTGGAGGTCAGTGTTGGAGTGTCATACCTTTGAACTGATCAGAAAGATGGGCAAGAAGTTGCTAGGAGTAAGAAGAATTGCCTCAGCTCAGGTATGGATCTGAAGAGAAAAATCAAGAAGGTTTACAGAAGAAGGATTTTCCGACATCTCTTTTCTGTTGACTGCTATGCTGCATTCCAGAGAGGTCAAGAGAGGTTTTGCAGGGGATACAGATGGCCCCAGGAGTGAAGGAAAACTTTCCTTCTGGTCCCTGTGTTAGCTTAGCTTTGGATCCAAGCCATAGTTGTATTTTTATCAGCCTAATAAAGACTATTATTATTATTATTATTATTATTATTATTATTATTATTATTATTATTATTATTATTATTATTATTATTATTATTATTATTATTATTATTATTATTATTATTATTATTATATGCCATCAAGCCAATTCTGAATTATGGTAATTCTTGTTAGAATTTCCTAGACAGAGAGTACTTAGAAGTGGTGAACCATTCTGGGGGCAACCTGGGACTGTGCAGTTTGCCCAAGGCTACATAGGCTGACTCTTCTGGGATGCACAGGAGTGGGATGGGGACTAAACTCACAGTCTCTGGCTATCGCAGCCAGAAACTTGATTCACTGAGGTATCTGGCCAGCCAGTGAGATTTATATGTATGGAGAAATCTGTCAGTTTCTCTTTATCACATGTTCAATATTTTAAAACCACAGGCTCTTTTCATGGGGAATATAACAGCACTTAATTTTTTTTTGTAAATCCCTCACAATGGGATTTTGAGAACTTCATTTCTGTATCTTTGTGAGGGATTTACAAAATCCCACACAAATTAGCTCCTCCATAAATTCCATTGATTAAATGAGTCTACTCCAGTCACGTCTCAGCACAGCAAGTCACAACTAGAGAAGGCCCATTGAACCAATGGGATTTATGAAGGTGTTGATTTACTAAATCCCCAGTGATTCAATGTGTTCACTCTAGTTGCAACTTTGCTGAGCAACAAGATTTAAACCACTGAGCTACCCACAGCTAAAATCAGTGCCTAATTGACTCTGGATATACAGTATATCCCAGAAGTGAGTACACCCTCTCACATTTCATAAATATTTTAGTATACAGTATCTTTTCATGTGACAACACTGAAGAAATGACATTTTGTTACAATGTAAAACAGTGAGTATACAACTTGTATAACAGTGTAAACGTGCTGACCCCTCAAAATAACACAACACACAGCCATTAATGTCTAAACCACTGACAACAAAAGTGAGTACACCCCTAATTGACAATTTATTTATTTATTAATTTGTTCGATTTATATCCCGCTCATCTGTATATTCTACCACTCTGGGCGGCTATTTGTCTAATTTGATAAATCTGATAATTTGGAATGAGATAGGGATAGAGAGAATTAGGGACAAGAAGATGTGGAGAGAGCTAGGGTTTAGGAATAGATAAAAAGGGGTTAAGAAAGGAATATTGAAAAAGTAAAACATATTGAACAAGCAGGAATGAACACATAAGCATAACATGAGAAATACGAGTGACTGAATACATGATCTAATATATGCACACCTGAAACAGTTATATATTCGATTCTCCTTATGATTTTGTTCATTAATAAAAGAATATTTGATCAAACCCCTGATTCCTAAGTTATATGAGCAGCTCCTGTGTGTGGGAAACTATCTGTCCAAATTGGGCACAAACTGTCAATATTTTGTGTGGCCACCAGTATTTTCAAGCACTGCCTTAACCCTCTTGGGCATAGAGTTCACCAGAGAGAGCTTCACAGGTTGCCACTGGAGTCCTCTTCCACTCCTCCATGATGACATCACAGAGCTGGAGGATATTAGAGACCTTGAGCACCTCCACCTTCCATCTCAGGATGCCCCACAGATGCTCCATAGGGTTTAGGTCTGGAGACATGCTTGGCCAGTCCATGACCTTTACCCTCAGCTTCTTTAGCAAGGCAGTGGTTGTTTTGGAGGTATGTTTGGGGTGATTGTCATGTTGGAATACTGCCATCAGGTCCAGTCTCCAAAGGGAGAGGATCATACTGTGCTTCAGTATGTCACAGTATATGTTGGCATTCATGGTTCCCTCAATGAACTGTAGCTCCCCAATGCTAGCAGCACTCATGCAGCCCCAGACCATAACACTCCCACCACAATGCTTGGCTGTAGGCATGACACACTTGCCTTTGTACTCCTCACCTGGTTGCCGCCACACTCGCTTGATGCCATCTGAATCAAATAAGTTTATCTTGGTCTCATCAGACCACAGGACATGGTTTCAGAAATCCATGTCCTTTGCTTGTCTTCAGCAAAGCTATCTTGTGCACCATCTCTAGAAGAGGCTTCCTTCTGGGACGACAGCCCTGGAGACCAATTTGATGCAGTGTGCGGCATATGGTCTGAGCACTGACAGGCTGACTCCCCCCCCCTTCAACCTCTGCAGAAATGCTGGCAGCACTCATACGTCTATTTCCCAAAGCCAAGCTCTGGATATGACGCTGAGCACGGGCACTCAACTTCTTTGGTCGACCATGGCCAGGCCTGTTCTGAGTAGAACCTGTCCTATTAAACCATTGTATGGCCTTGGCCACCATGCTGCAGCTCAGTTTCAGGGTTTTGTCAATCTTATAGCCTAGGCTAGTGATGGCGAACCTATGGCACACATGCTACAGCTGGTATGCAGAGCCCTCTCTGCGTATATGCGAGCCATAAGTCGCCGGATCGCTACTCCCCACCACCCCCCGCAGCCAAACCTGAGGAGGTGACTGCACCCACAGTGCTGTTGCCTGGACAGGCGGCGGGCCAGGATCCGGGACAGCTGGTGCTGGTCTGCAGTGGGTCTCGAGGCACCTCCGTGCTCGGGATTCCTCCTTTCGCCACCACTTCTGGTTCCGCCGCTGCCGCCTGCCTTTTTTCCTCCTTTTTCAATTTGGGCACTCGGGCCCAAAAAGGTTTGCCGTCACTGACCTAGGCCATCTATATGTAGAGCAACAATTCATTTTTTCAGATCCTCAGATAGTTTGTTACAATAAGGTGCCATGTGGAACTTTCAGTGACCAATCGGAGATAGTGAGAGCGATAGCACCTGCTCCCTCTTCACACCTGAAGCTTGTGACACTAATGGGTCTCATGACACCAGGGAGGGAAAACGGCTATTTGGGCCCAGTTAGGACATTGTCACTTAGCGGTGTACTCACTTTTGTTGCCAGTGGTTTAGACATTAATGGCTGTGTGTTGCGTTATTTTGAAGAGCCTCGTGGTGCAGTGGTTAAACGGCTGTACTGCAGACAAAACTGTGCTCACGACCTGGGGTTCAATCCCAGGTAGCAGCTCAAGGTTAACTCAGCCTTCTATCCTTCCGAGGTCAGTAAAATGAGTACCCAGCTCACTCTGGGGGCAATGTGTCGCCTGCATAATTAACTTGTAAACCGCCCAGAGAGTGCTTGAAGCGCTATGGGGTGGTATATAAGCAGCACGCTTTGCTTTTGCTTTGTTTTGAGGGGACAGCACATTTACATTGTTATACAAGCTGTATACTCACTGCTTTACACTGTAGCCGAGTGTCATTTCTTCAGTGTTGTCACATGAAAAGATATACTAAAATATTTATGAAATGTGAGGGGGTGTACTCACTTCTGGGATATACTGTAAAATCTATCCCTATATGGGCTGGAACATCAGGAACAAGGAACATTGCACATAAATTTTTAGCCCAATCTGACTCCAGGAGTGTTGACCTTCGATTTAAATGCCGAGCATTCCTCATCCTATTTATTCTCTGATGCATTTGTGTAACATGCAGCGAACAATAGGGGTAGGGAGTCTATCATATCCATGAAACCAGTATGATTACATTTTTCCTCCTCACTTGTAGAATTCAGCATGATTAGGTGATTGCTTTGCATTATGTTATAAGCATGGCTGCACCCACCCTATATGATGTCTGCAGAGGGTATGATATTTCCACTACTGGAAAATGTAATGGGCAGCCAACAGCAGTCAGTGAACCATATCCTGGGAATGGTACTGAGAGGTTCAAGTTACCCTATTAAAAACGGGAATACGTGAACAAGGCCCCAGTTGTAATTCCAGATGGCTACACCTCTGTTAGAAAAGCAGATCAGCTGCAGTAGCTGCAGATTTCTGAGAAGGGAATAAAAGAAAATAATAGCAAACTTTGGTCCATGACAAACTTTTGGCTGATTAATATGAGGTTAATCATGGCATGCTGTGTTCCTAATAAGTATGGGAAAAATACTTATTTTGATTATCTTTCTATGAATTGAGAAAAGACATAGATGGCATTATATATTCACTCAAAGAAGCTGTACAGCAGGGATGGGAATGTACAGCCCTCCAGATGTTGTTGGACTGTGCCTCCCATAAACCTTCACCAATATGTAGAGCTGATGGCGCCTGATCAACTGTATATTCTCCATTCCACTCCTAAGCTGTTGACAGAGAAGAATGGCAGGGGAATTCACACCTGCATTATTGTTTTACAGAGGGGATGGGAAGCCTTTGGACTTTCAGATGTTTTGGTCTACAACTCAGTAGCCCCACTCTTTGGCTAATGGTGAAGTGCTGGGGGAGTTCATCACATTTGGAGGGCCAAAGTTTCCCAAACTCCATTTTACCATTACAGGTACCAAAAAAGGTAAGATACAGTAACTCTCCGGGAATAGTCATCTGATGTACTAAAGAAAGTGTACATTAAGGGAAGGGTTGTGTGGTGGGGAAAGAGTACATGCTTTGCATGCACAATATCCCAGGTTTGATCTCTGGTGCCTTCAGAGCTGGAACTACACACTGCAAACAACTAATGCTCACATCACACATGCTTTAATGTGGTGAAAATGGAGCCCCTGGCTGTTCCAAAAGGCAAAAACAACTTTGCTGGTCAGCACTGGCTGCTTGGCAACATTATTTTTGCCTGGGAGTGGGGGGTCAGCTTTAGCAGCTTTGTTTCGACCGTACAAAGACAGGCTGCCTTTTTCCCTCTGCAGCACTTGCTTGTCTGGTGGGAGGCTAGATGACGGCAGGTGGGAAATGCATGTTGGCAACAGCGGCAGTCTCCCCAGCACTCAATTGCCATTGCTACTGTGCTCCCTAGCTGCTGGCACCAGTGCCATTGCCCTGCTGCTTGCTGGACAAGCCAAATATGCAAACCCTGCAGAAGAGGAAGGCTGTCTTGTCCAGCTGAAGCTTTATTGTGCTTTAAAACTGGCATCCAATGTGCACTACAGTAAGGTTCAGAAAGGCATATATGATGTGAAGCGACAAAAGTCACTCTGGATTGACACTGATTTGAGGGAAAGGTGAAGTTCTGGCCCAGGTAAGACTTAAATACTGGACAGCTGCTGCCTGTGAGAATAGACAGCACTGAACAAGACAGACCAACATTCTTACATTAGCGTGACCCCAGGAGAAAGATGTCAGGAGGAATTCTGCACCTTAAACATGTGCATAAAGGAACTGTACAAGTTACACATACTGAAATGTCTTCTTTCACGAAGCCATCTTTTTCTTCTATGCAGCCTCCCTCTCTGCCTTGACATAAGGCTGCTTCCTACCTAAATCCTTACTATCTGATACAAACTACCTGATTCAGACACTCTTCTTCTTGAGAACACAGCAGTGCTGGAGGAAGATCAGTGAGACCGCAAGACTGCCAAGCTGCAACCAGGAATATGAGATGTACATGCAGTGATAAGACGGGACAAAATAGATGAGTCCCCTCAATGGGGTCTTTTTCTGTCCATTCAGCAGTGCAAACCACCCAGAGAATATTCAATGCACTGTGGGGTGGCATATAAGTTAAAAGAATAACAACATCCAAAAGGTAATGCTTCCAAGTTCTGCCATAGGGCATGCCGGCTGTGGGATTTTGAGGACTGGATCTCTCAAAGTAACTTCCCTAATCTCTCTTTAAAGCTGAACTGCATTTTGCAATCTGCATTTCATAACCAACAGTCTATCTATAGGATAGACAAGCCAGAAGCATGTTCTGTGAGATTTCTGGGTCACAGAGACAGCAGGTGATGAGGCTGGAACTGCTTCTGAGCCATAGCCATGAGGAGAATCTGGGTAAATGAACCTAGTACATTTACCCAGATTCTAAGAGATGTCTGGCTAACCAGGTGGTATGCCAACCAAGAGCAAGGTGCCCCCCTATTGAACAGGCAACAAATTGTACCCAGCAGCTACAGTGGCTGCTGCCAATCCTGTTGGAACTAGCGACTCAGTTGCTTTACCAACAGAACATATGACAAGTGGGGAGTTTTTCCATGCGCTGCATGGCTGCTTGGGTTTGAGAAAGGCTAATTCCTATCTTACAAGGAACTTTTAAAAAAAGTCATACCATGCACTGCTGCAACAACATGTGCAACAATAAGGCTCATGGATTGTGGTATTGGATCTGCAGGCTCTGCCTTACTTCAAAATACACAAAGGATTCAGTGGTCTACAGCAGTGGTTCTTAACGTGGGCGATAATGCCCCCCAGGGGGCGATTTCATTTTTCAGGGGGGCGGTAGAACGAAAAGGGGCGGTGTGGGGGCACTGGAGCAGAAAGGGGGCGGTAGGGGGTCGCTGGAGCAAGCCAAACCTGTGAAGATGGCTGCAGCCTTTTTACAGTGTCCATGAATATATATTTTCCTCCAATCGTAATTTAGTTTCAGAGTTTTCATCTTGAAATTTTGAGTTCCTGCATAGTGGTTTGTTTTTATGCCCTTTTAATATTTCTTTTTGCGTCTTAAAATTCACTTGCAACTAAATCATTAAATGTTACTTTTTTGGACATTTCATTTTCTTGCAATTGAATTTTGTTTTCAGGGGTCATTGGATTTAAGTGTCTTAAATAAATAAAAGAAATAAATAAATAAATAAATAAATAAATAGATAGATAGATAGATAGATAGATAGATAGATAGATAGATAGATAGATAGATAAATAAATAAATAAATAAATAAATAAATAAAAAGATATCATCACTGCGGGGAGGGGGGCAATGATAACTTCCTCAATGGCTCAAGGGGGCGTTTCTTTCAAAAAGGTTAAGAACCACCGGTCTACAGTACATCCAAGGACCACCTCAATAGTCCTCTACCCCCAGCCCTGGCTTTTTGGTAAATCAACAGTGCAGAAGCAGAACACACACAGAGATAAACCTTTGTGTGTAGCCAGGTAGCATTGATGCCAGTTTGAAATAGGTGGAGATGGGAACCCAGGAACCCGGACTCTATGGGTTCCCAGACTCACTGGCCACTATGGCCAGTGATCAATACTAGGTGCATAGCAATTTGCTATCATGACTTACATGACTTCCCTTGTGCAAATGTAATTTGCAGTAGGATTTTGGCCATTACATTTACATCTAAGAGGGAGTAAGCTGAACACAAATTCTTCTGTGTAGTTTATACATAGTTCAGCATGAGAAAAATAAATGACTGTGAACGTATGAGGAGAAAATGGCATCAAGATGACTTGAGAGATTATTAATATAAATAAAACAACTCCACTTCTTCCACTGTTTAATGATGTTGCAGCAGAAACTTATTTGTTAATGAAAGTTGAATATTTCCCTTGAAACAGAATGTACAGCCTGCTATTCCCACCAGGTCCTCCCCCAGCTCCAGAAGTCCTGGTATGAGAAGAGTGACATCAGTCCACAGTGTCAGCTCTCTAAGTCACTCGATCAACAGATTGCATGAGAACAATCTTTAAAAGCCAAACGAAAAGTCCTTGGAGCAAGTCCACAGGGGCTTCAGCCCACGGTGTGCCTATTCAGCATATAGAACCTCTGGAATCAGCCAAGGAATTCCTCACACAGGACGTGAATCAGAAAGAGACAATGAGGCCGCTTGCAGTGACTCATTGCAACTCTTATTTTCTCGAAGTATTGTGCAACAGTAATTTGTCCCAAAGCATGTGTTTTCCATCACAAAAGGAAACCTCAAAAAAGATTCTTGTGGACTGTGGGTGTGTGTGCATGTGTGTGTCCACGTGCCTCAAGGAAAAGAGCCTACAGCCATGCATGGGAGCATGCCATATGTTCAGAATGTGGGCAGTGGGCTTTTTGTTGGAAAGCAGTTTAGATTGTACTTCTGGCTGGATGGGTCAGTGGTTAGGTATCTGGCTCTGGAGTCAGAGGTTGGGAGTTTGATTCCCCACTGTGCCTCCTGCAAAGTAAAGTTAATCTGTGTAGTAATGGGCAGGCTGCAGTCCCAGAGCACCCCCCAGAAGAAGGGAATGGTAAGCCACTTCTGAGCACCTGGAAAATCCTGAAACGGGTCATCATAATTCAGAATTGACTTGACAGTGCATGACGACGACGATAGCTAAAGGCATAATTACAGCAGCTCATGAAGCTGTCATCTCTGGGCAGACATATGCTTGTCATGTTGACATTCTCAGAATTCAAACTGGATGGAAATTCTTCACTGCAATTAGGAGCTTGCAGGATTGGGGGTAACCAAGGTTCAAAATAAGACAAGGGTGATATGTCTGTACTGGCTGAGTGGAAAGGAACATTTTAGGAGGTACAGCTGCTCCCATCACTTTAGCACTATGACAGCAGCAATGGTACCTATGGAAAGTTTCCCTTCTCTGTCCCTATTAAAAGTCACAAGAGATGCATCTCACATTGAATCTGAAAATGTTAGCTTGAAGGCGTTAGTGAAGTAGATCAGCTTTCTTCAACATAGTGCCCTCCAGATTTGTCAAATTACAATTCTCATCACTCCCAGTCGGTACTGAATTTGTAGTCCAACTCATCTAGAGGGTACCAGGTAGAAGGACACTAGAAGATATAGGCAGGATGATTGTGTACCATTTAAGAAGAGGTGAAACTTCAGTGTATGATATCTGAAATATCATCCATAAAGCAATCATCCAGATTTTGGAAATGTTGGACTCTTGCACCATTCATTGCCAGCCATGGGCCCTGCATACAGGTACACATTGTGTCTATACTGGAAATGTTTTGGGTGGAGAAGGTCAACTGTCAGTATACAAAGTAAAATGTGGGCCAATTATATGTTATAAATATGTGATCATTAGAAAAAGACATTTCTGTTGACTGATGAAAACGCCTGATTGAGCTTTTCACACCTCTTGTAATTTGGAAATTAGCCTCCTTAATTTTTATGACTAAACTTTGGCAGTACGTACAGGCTTTCTTTGTAACTATGATTTCACAGCCATGAATCAGGTATCTGGATCACAGATTTCAGCATTTAATTATGTATAACACTATCAGTAAAATACAGTACAGTTTGGCCCTGAGTTGAGTCTCACATAAAATATACTTGGATCTTTTGTAAAAGTGTTTGCTATTTGTAATGGACTGGATGAGACTGAATACATTGAAATGTAATCCAGGCAAGCCAGAGGTCCTTCTGGTCAGCTGAAAGGCAGATGGAGGACTAGGGATGCAGCCTGAATTGGATTGAATAAAGAGGTGCGTAGCTTGGGGGTGTACCTGGATTCATACCTGAACCAGGATGTCCACCAGCTACATCTGTTTCTTGAAATATCTGATCTGGCCACTGTGATACACGCCATAGTTGCTTCCCGGTCGGATTACTGTAACACGGTCTATGTCGGGCTGCCAATGGAAAGTGTCAGGAAACTTCAGTGAGTTCAAAAGGCAGCAGCCAGATTGCTGTCTGGGGCTGGTTACAGGGATCACATAACCCCCCCATGCTACAGCAGCTCCACTGGCTACTGATCAGTTTCCAGGCACAATTCAAAGTGCAGATTTTAACCTATAAAACCCTAAATGGCCTGGGGCCAAGCTACCTGCTCAGATTTTAAGGTAATCAGGAGAGGCCTTTCTCTCCACCCCACCATCTTCACAGGTGAGTCTGATGGGTACAGAGGAGAAAGCTGCCTGTTGCTGCTTACAGACTTTGGAACTCCCTCCCACAGGAGGTCAAACTGACTCCATTTTTGCTATCCTTCCACAAACAGGCAAACACCTTTCTCTTCAGGCAAGCATTCCCTCAGTAACTAGCTACCTGTTGTGTGATTTTTTTTTAGATGGATTGTTATGCATTACTGCTTTGACAGGATTTTTAGTACTACTTGTGTTTTTCATTTCTCAGAGTGGCATTTCTTATATAGTTGTATACTTACCATATTTTTCCATGTATAAAACAACACTTTTTGCTAAAATAATTCGGGGAAAATTTGAGGGTTGTTTTATACACAGAAGGCAGCACTTTGACAACTGTTTTTCCTTGCCTTTTGTGAAGCCATGAGGCTTAGCAAAAAGGAAGGGAAAAACAGGGCTTTGCAAAAAGCAGGGAAAAGCGGCTGTCAAAGTGACCACCACTTTTCCCTGCTTTTTGCAAAGTCACGGGGCTTAGCAAAAAGGAAGGGAAAAGTGGTGGTCAAAGGGAGCCCATTGATTCCTGTTTTCCCCTTCCTTTTACTAAGCTCCATGGCTTAGGAAAAGGAAGGGAAAAGAGGGGATCAAATTTTCTAATTTGGGGTTAGAAAAGGGGGGATCATCTTATACATTGGGTCATCTTATACAGTGGTGCCTCACATAGCGAGGTTAATCCGTTCCGGATTAACCTTTGCTATGTGAAAACTTCGTTAAACAGAAAGTAAAAAGCCAAATCGACTGAAAACTCACCGTTTAGCGAAGTCTTCCCATAGCCGGCAGCCATTTTTGCGCCCTCCCCTCGCTTACCGAGGGCGCGAAAATGCTGCACGCGGCCATTTCAGCTGTTCTGGTGGCCATTTTGGACCCGCCGAACAGCTGATCTGCGGGTTGCAAAGTGAAGGTTGGTAAGCGAAACACTTACCGACCTTCGCTATGCGAGTTTCGCCCATTGGGGCCATCAGTGAGCGATCGCATTAGCGATCGCGGAAACCGCATCGCTATGCGATTTCGTCATTATACGGTGCGCTCGTTAAGCGAGGCACCACTGTAAATGGAAAAATATGATATTATTCTTAGCTTTACTATTGCATTTCAATGATGCAAGACACCTCTTTATACTCATTGTACTTAGCTTTAAATGTTTTTTTTTAATGTTGTTAACTACCCTTGTATGCTCATTGTTTTCATCTTTAAATATTGTCTTTCAATGTTGTAAGCTGCCTTGGGACTTTTCCATAGAGAAAAGCAGTGTACCAACCAACCAACCAACCAAAACAATCACCCAGCAACCTGAAAATAAAATCACAACAATGGGTTCTGGAAAAGGCTTTGCTTGTGTTTGAATGGACCACATAATGCTGGTTTCAGACTTGAGGGGCTCTTGGCATAATAGTCACTCATATTCTGCTGGTAGTCCCCCCAAGCAGCCCTTACTCACTGGCAGTGCTCTGATCAGAGATGAACAGCTGCTCTCTTCAACCAATGTTAGGAACGCCATAATCATCTGCATTTCCCAAGATGCAGTATTGGATGGGACAGGGTATTATTTGGAATTTTAAAACGTAACTTGTAGCTACCTACTATGGCAGTTAAGGAAGGAGGCAACACAGACATTAGTAATAGTTGGCCCAGCAACTGCTTGAGATTGCTTAATAATGATACCAATTTAGCCACAAAGATGCCAGGAGTTCAGCATCTGATAAATTGAAAGAAATGAGAAAAAATCATTTTCATCAGATGATAACTATTATTCACTGTGCCGCAGTCTTAGTTCTAGACAGAAATAAACAAAGTAATCTCCAGACTTTGTCGGAATGCATGAATGATTCATCTTAGAATCTGAGAGTCAGGTGTTAAAAAATGAGAGGAGATTCTTGCCAGATTCAGAAAACCAAGTGTGGTTAACCAAGAGGAAGATGTTTAATCCAAAATGAACTAAGCTGATTTTGCCCATCCAAAACAAAGTTTCAGTAAGCAGCTGCCTGACAGTGTGTTGTTGTTCCTCTTGCAGATTTAGGCAAAAGAAATGACATCAACTTCAGAAACTGCCAACAGCATTAGTAGCCACAATGTCCATCGTGTGCCAGAAGTACTTGATGTCTTGTGTATGATTCCCAAGCATGAAGCAAAAGTTGTTGTCTGGCCGGATGAAGAGACTGGCATTCCAATCAAGCTAGAGACTGGCTTTCCAGTCATTTAACAATTAACTTGAGTCTATTTGATTTCATTCAGACATACTTTAAGACTGAAGTTAAAGATCACAGTCTACAAAAGCCATATGATTTCAGACTCACAAATATTTTGGAACATATTTTTTTAAAAAATACTTGAATTTTTTAGAAGGAAACTTTTGTTGCAAAGATCATACTTTGTAACATTAAGGCAAAATAAAATAAGGGCTTGTCTATAGCACTGCATTTAAAACTTTAAAAAAATCATTTAAAACTATCTTAGTTTATCAAATGCAGTTCTTTCTCTTTTGTTTTGGTAATAGGAAAACAGTGAAACCAAATACAGCCAGGAGCTGGGTGTTCAATTCCCCACTGTGCAATCTAGAAGAGACAACCTGTGTGGCCTTGGGCAAGCTGCACAGTCCCAGGATGTCCCCAACAGACAGGAATGGTAAACCACTTCTGAATATTCTCTACCTAGAAAACCCTAAAAAGAGTCTCCATATGTCAGAATTGACTTGATACCATAAGAAAACAATACTAAACACAGACTACTCCATTGATTATGAAGGCTGAAACACAATGGTCTGAAACACAATAGATAGTTCCAGCAAGAGTTTACCCACTTGAACAACAGGCCTTACATGATCCAGTGTACTGAAAAAGAGCAAGACTCACAGAAGAAACTGAAGAGTTATTGTCACGTTCCCACCTGTCTGTTGATTGTTTCACCAAACACGGGGTACAAGCTATATGTCTTTCAGCTGCCACTAGTTGATTACATCAACATTGTTTATTATTAATCATAGAGGTCAAGGCAATGTGTCTTTTTAAATAGAACTAAATAGAAGTTGATTATTAATACTGGTGATTATGGTACAATCAATGTCTTTAACTCTTAACCAAACATCCTACTTTATCCACCTTCAACTGCCAACTCTCTTTCTCTCCACTCCAAACTCCCAATACCCCAATCTCCCTCACCGACTTCCCTCAAACTCCAATCTCTCGATCCTTCAAAACTCCCATCTAATCTCCTCCTGCTGCTACAGAGAGTCTTATATCTCATGACTCCACCTCTCCAGCACTCTCATTGGTCCATGCAGATAGCATATGAATATTCACGACCTGGGCAGACGCCACAGTTATATTCTCCTTTTTGTTCCTACATTACAGATTTTCCTAAAGGGCCAACCCAAGCTGTTTCGGTGCCAAAGATAAGCTGAAAATTAAATCAAAACGGATCCAGATAATATAATTCAATAAATTCTGAAGCTGCATGCCTCTGCTTGCTTGAGTACCTTGCCCAAAAAGGGAATATTTGAAACAATCTGACCATTCAAATAATTCTGCAAATCTACAGTAAACTAGATTTAGGAGCTTTAAGAGAGAGCCATTAAACACTTTCTGTACTTAGCCAAATTGTTTCTGCTAGATGTTTCGCAGTACCACGGTCAAAGAGTTGATACCCAAGCAGCTTATTAGTGGAATATAAAAACATATGGTTAAAAAGGCTACCTTTATCCTCAAGAAAAAGCAACTGTAGGACTCCATTTCCAGCCATGCTTCTGCTCTAGACTCATATTGGTTTTCTGATGAAAAATCTTCCTCTCACCGCCCCTGCGTGTTCTTTCACCCAGGAAAAGCTTGTAAACACTGAGTTACCTCTCAGCATTTCATCTTTACTGACCCTTGAGGGCCGCAACTTACTCCTGGCCTTCCAAACTTTCAAGAAAGAAGCCTGTTGAGATACCTGGCCTGGCTGTTATGAATATAACTATCTCCTCATAGTAGGCACCTCTGTAACTTTTCTTCCTACCCTCTGAAGGTAAAAGGGAAGATTTCTCCTGGATTTCTGTATAGGCTTGGCAATTACCTCAAGAAAGTCTTATTCCACTAATCTTTTCCTTTGATTTGTGGTCACTGGATTGCCAGGAGTTCTCCTACCTGCGAAGAATGTGGTACTGCAACTTCAATACATGTGAGTAAATTACCTCACCAAGTGATGCTTTATTTCTCAAGCACTTTGTTTTGCTTTTCCTTCTTGTTTCTCATTATATAACTTTCTCTTAATTTGGACTAGCAGGTGGTTGTGTGGCCTTTCTGACCCAATCTAAGGTTTATCTCTCTTCTTCTGTCTAGTCGCTAAGCCTCCTTACTAGGTGTCCTACTAGGGAGTAAAAGAGGAAAACCAGTTGCCTGCTTACAAGTACAGTAAGCCGCCCAGAGACCTTCGGGTAGTGTGGGTGGCATATGAATGAATGAATGAATGAATGAATGAATGAATGAATGAATGAATGAATGAATCAATCAATCAATCAATCAATCAATCAATCAATCAATCAATCAATCAATCAATCAATCAATCAATAAAATGGGATATCTGCAGTTGGTATTTCCCTCAGCTAGTAAGTAGTTCATAGTGTTGGGTGTCTCTAGTTGGGATCATACTATCTGTCAGCGTCAGACCTGCCTTTAGAAATAGCATGAAGGGAGTGGTTCTTCATAGTGTCATTTACTTAAAACATCACCTTTGGTCATATACAGCACTTAGGCAGTTACCAAGTGGGGCAAAGATTTGCTACACAAACTGGTCATCCAGATGACAGGTTGCTCCAGATTTGAATTTGCTGGTATGTTTTCTTTAGAACAAATTGCTAGTATAAGTGTATTCATTGTAACGGGTAGTTTTGGTTCACATGTTGGCCTCAGAGCCTAATGATTGGAATCCAGAATAGAGCCAGAGGGTGTTGACTATATCACAGAGCTAGCAGCATCTATGCTGTAGCACATGCAAATGATTTTTTTTTCTAACATACTGTACTTGGCAAACAAATAAGGAGGAGCAGAGAGCTGTGAGACTGAAATGCTGCTCTGAGCTTTTCAGAAGAAGACTAGAATAATTTAAGAAAACAACAACCAAAGTTATAAAGGCAGGCTACCCATAAACATCATACAAACATCGCGGTCTGAAACGGTGAAATTACAACTATGTGCACTATGAGCAAAAACCGTCCAAGTTCTGATCTGTCCAGTGGAGCAAATCTGTACATCTATTTGTTGCACCCTCTATTTTGTCTGTAAAGTTTTCCAGTCCTCTCTGTAGGTTTTTTGATATGGCAAAACTGCAGAAGCACAGGAGCATTGAATATGTATCTTCCTGAGCATTGCCTGGAAAAACCAATCTAATTATAAATCTGTCTCTCTAGAGTGTTTACCACTTTTCAGTTAGAGTCTGGGAACACACATCCCCTACCCCCAAATCAGTAATTATAATCTTCAACAGACAGGGGGAGGCTTTGCTGAATTTTTGGTTCTTTGTACTGTGTCCAAGAGTTTTAAAAGCCAGTTCATTTCCCCCAGAACACATGCCATTTTCCATTAATCCCAACCTACACTTTTTTTTTACATTTTTGAAAAAGTAAATCCTTTTCTGCAGCTTGTTTAGAGGACAGGCTAGAGAGCTTGCACCAGAAC
Organism: Pogona vitticeps; assembly: GCF_051106095.1. Taxonomy (NCBI): domain Eukaryota; kingdom Metazoa; phylum Chordata; class Lepidosauria; order Squamata; family Agamidae; genus Pogona; species Pogona vitticeps. Next base: position 169,534,461 of record NC_135787.1, on the reverse strand, counting down.
TCTGGAATTTGGTAGTCTGAAACATTGAAGAATACGTGCCTCCTGGTGTAATTTATTGTCCTGTGATCTTAAAAACCAGGGATGTTGGCAAATTTTTGGGTCCAAGTCTGAGTCTTTGGTAACAAGTTCCATTTCCCAAGTATGAGTCCTTTGATCCAAATCCCAAATCTCAAATCCCAAGCCCCAAATCCAAGTATCTATTAACCTCCCCCCCCAAAAAAAGGGAAGGGTGGGTAGGTTCCGAGTCTTAACGTGAGTCTGAGTGATTGGGGGAAAATCCTGAGTTGAGTTGAGTCACCAGTGAGCCTTAAGTCTGACTTGACAGTGAGTCCCACGCATTGAGTTCTCACCCCTGTTAAAAACCCAGGTTCTTTATTTCTGCTATCTTTACTTGTGCAAGGTAAGAGGAACAGGTGGTGAGGTTGGGGACAACTGAGTAAAGCTGGCAGGTTAGATTTCAAGGTCAACACCTGAGACAAGATGGAGCCTTTGTGGTGTCACAGAGACAAAGTTTAGGAGAGGAGCCAGTAATTCTTCTGAGTCATCTGATTTTGAAAATAGTTATATAGGGGATTTGGGTAAACAGGGCTAAGATCTCTGTGAAACTGAGCTAATCAGGTAATACATCAAGCCGGATCCAGAAGAAAGAAAAACAAAATTTGTGGGCAGCAAGGTAGATGATGAAATGGTCACAGCAGCAGCAACAGCAATTGTTGCCACTTCTGCTAGGGCAGACCTGGGCACAGTGCGGCCCAAGGGCCACATACAACCCGCGAGCCGCTCCTGTCCAGCCCGAGGACAGTTTTGAACATCAAAACCATTTATAGCTTTTTTGTCTAAAGCTGATCAGTTGCTTATCTTTAACATACCGCAAAAAAACTCTTTAGTATTTGTGAAGATTAACAAGTTTAAAATAAAAAAAGTAACATCACTATTTCATTCTGTTTTTAAGTAAAGTTGATTCAGCCCCCGAACACAGTTCAGATTTTTCATGTGGCCCCCTATAGAAATTAATGGCCCACCCTTGTGCTAGGGTGTGCAATCTGCATTGCCTTACGTACAGTACACATGACACTCGGGGAATTTCTCCAGTCCCTCTGCTGCTGCTGCTGGGACTTAAGGAAGATTCATTACCAGCCCACTGGGAATTTTTCCCCATGGTCTTTCACTACCATTGCCAGTACCTGGGCGAAAAGAAAGCTCATGAGTCACAACACGGAGGCTTACCCTCTGCAATGCTCCAGGTAGCACAATTGCCCTGAGCATACTGGGGAGAAAAACCAGCAGAGAAAATAAATTTCCCTCCTTTTCTCCTTGCTTCTAGATCTGTTCACGTTGTGAAAATGTAACACACATAAAAACATCATTTTGCTGAGCTCTTGAGCCCTGATATCAGCTGGGAACGTGTGGAGATAGATGCCCAGGTTTTAATTTGTTACCTCACATGGAAATTGAGTTTTCTTTTCTTTTTGTATTGCTTACTTTGAGGTTTGTGCCGGTGTCTGCAGGCCTGCAAAAGCACAGCAGTTCCTTGACATTTCCGCTAGTGCTCCGAGATACAACAACTCTCATACCAAGATGACAAAAGGAATGGAGATAGTACTGCTGATAGGAACTGAGAGTTGTGTGAGTAAATGACTTAGGCCTGTAGTCTCCAGAGTGCATATATAAGTTAAAGTAGATCCTGAACGCCCTGTCAGTGCATTCATGTATAGTCAGTATAGACAGTTGATACATTAGCATGCCTGTCTATAAATAAAAACCAAGCAGCCAAAAATAATAGTTAGCAGCTTAAATAAATGCTTCCTAAAGGACAACAGTCAAATCTTCATTTCTGCCAACCCCCAAACAGGCCAAAGGTTTTGGTGGTGCAGAAGCAGAAGGGAGCCCATTTTGCAAAGGCTTGTGCTGTGCCCAGAGAAATAATCCTTGGGTACTGAAACCTTCCAAGAGGCTCCCATATTTGAGGGAACTGGACATTTTTGACAGAACTGCATTAAAAAAAAAAATGAACAAACCACTGGCATTCTACCTATTTGCTTATGTGATCAACCTCTTAATGCTGTTATTTTGTTACTGGAATTAAAATTCTGGTTTGAGCTTGTGAGAGACTGATGATATCTGCCACCCTCACGTCCTTGACTGCCAAAGAATGTATGAGAGAAATATGACATTGAAGAAGGAGGCAAAGAAACCCACATTCAGTGTCATTTGGCTGCTCATTACCCTCTATGGACCTTAGCATTGGTCCCTTTGAGAGAAATAAACAAAAATGCCTGGCCCCTGGATTCCTTCTCCAGTAATGAACAACCCACTTCAGGAACTTCCTGCAGCCTTGGGAGCTGAGGAAGGGAAGTTTCCTTTCAGTTCATTAAATGGACTGGGTCTAGCTTTGGCTTATTCTTGAGAAGTTTTGGGAGAGCCAGACAATCTGTTTTCCATTTGCTGTACTTTTGCTGGAGCCTGTAATTGCTCTTTGAACCTACAGGAGCAGGAAACCCATTAAAATGCTGACAGGACAGGGACTTCATTTTGAAGCCAGTGCATTCCACAATTCCTTTCATCTTGTGAGGCAAATAACTGGGTGAATTCTCAGGGACTGAAATGGCATCAGATTTCATGCTGATTTGAAAAATATACTTTGTCACTGGGGTTATTAATATGAGCTACTGTTATTCTAAGGAGCTGTCATCTAGGGCAAGAATACTCAATTACCTTGTCTGGCAGAACAGCTCTATTTCCTAGACTGTTGTTCCAAGAGCCATCACCTTTTTCCAACTTGCTCCTCCTTGCAGGTGTCAGATCACCCATGTTAGCCATTTTTACTTTGTAATATTACTAAACATTCATGGAACTATATAGCCTTTTTTTTTTTAAAAAAAATGTTCTGTTAAATGGCTGTCTCACACAGATTAACATAGCTGCTGGGTTATAAACTAACCAGCAATTTAGCCAGGCTTGACCAGAATCCAATGGCTGAGTTTGAGAGTTGCATCCATAAAATAGGAGTCAGGAATCCAGATAGGGCTAAGGTGAGGCGGGTGAGCTGGAAGGTCATGCCAGAGAACAATACTAAAGCTGGAATAAAAGAGAGCCAGGAAAGACTATTGTTGTTCAGACAAAGCCCCAGTGGGGCCTTAAAGCCTATCCTGTTGACAAGAACATGTTAGGATAAGTACACCATAAGAGAAGAATTTCAAATATATTGCCTCTTCGGACACATGTACGTACTGTACTATGTGTGTTACCCTGTCACAATATTTGTTTTTTGGAAGGAGCAGCATGGAAGCCTGACACAAATGTCATTTCCAAGTTTCTGGATAGCTGCAGAAACAGGAACCACAATGTACGTGCTTCCTTCATTTCATAAAGGAACTTGCTGCCGTGAAACTGGAGTCTAGCAATGACGTGGACACAAATTCAGAGGGCAAGGGCATCAGAGCATCACAGTGGGACCAAAGATCCCCAAGCACAAGATGCTGGTTGGGGGACGCTTGAGCCAGAGACCTATAGAGCTCCAAGGTAACTTCCAACTGTGGGGCAGCACACTGAATTTCAGCCACCTTGTGTGGAGTTGGTGTGCCAAAACCAGCAGTGCACCTGGCATGATGTCTTGGAGACAGGTGTGCTCAGCTTTATCAGCTCAGAGGACTTTCCCAATAAGGCTTTCGATTTTATAGGAAGGGATGTGCTCTGGACAGGTTTGAACTGAAGCCTGGAAAGGTTCTGTCTAGTCTTAGACCTTGTTGGAGCAAATCAATTAATAGGAGTTCTCTTAGGTGCTCCAGTATCTTTGCCATCTTGCCGTTTCACCTTAATGAGCCTGGTAGGTTCCTGCTTCAAACTAGAACATGGCAACTACTCTTATCACTACAGAAGCTTGTATATTCTTGAATAAGTGCTATGCGTCAAGCCTGGTGACAACTCATGAGTATTCCATAGCATAATTCTACCATGTGATGGATAGGTTTAGCATATCCTTATATTCATTCTTCTCGAAAGTAACCTTCTAAGCTTTGCTTAAACCACCATTAAATGCCTGCAACCCTTATATTGCAAACTAAATTCATAGGACCCAATAAACCAATACACATTTATCTTTCAAAGTAAATCAAACACTACATAAAGGCAGGATATCCATATATAGAAGAATATAGTTACCGGTACTATTAAAATCACTAGTAAAGGAAAAAAAAAACTCTGGCCAGTACAGTACCTTGTTGTGTAGGTCTGCTGGAACAGTAGGAGTAATATCACTGGAAAAGGGAGATAGCCACTAATTAAATAGCTCCTGCTTGGTTGCACACAAATTTGAGTCATTGTACATGACTTGTGCACAACCCAAGATGAAAGCAGGAACTTTTTAATTTAACTGCAATCAGCCACTGTTAGTGACTTCACTCCCATTACACCAGTGAAGCTATACAGCAGAATATTTGCCTATGAGAATGCAGATGTACAAAACTGAAATATCACGTACAGACACTGAAGTTAAGTTTCAACTTTAATAATAGCAGCCATGTTGTTGGATAATGTCAAAGAAATCTGTTACTAGTTATACTATTTTTTGCTTACAGTGAAGCTTCTTGCTCTGAGTAATCATTTCATATATGCATGCTATTTTGTACTTCAGAATCATGACAAAATCTGAGAACATTGCAAAATATATTATGGGTGTCCGCAGCTAGGGGATTTGGGAAGAGGCAGCTTAGAGTCAAGGTTATTTAAAGCCATGCCCTGACCTTGGATGGTTGAATCTGCCAGTTTCTGTTTTCCTGTAATTTGTATTTTCTTATTCTCCAACTTCTTTCATTCCAGATGTAACAATATTTGCAAATTTTGGAATATTCTAATGAAAAGGAAAGAATCAGAATTCTCTCTCGTCACTAGCTACAACTTCTTAAAAGTGTCCATAGCATTATCCTGAGAAAAACTGCTTAAGTTCATCTTCCTTTTCTTTATTTTTAATAAAAGTTTTAAACCCAGCAACATTATTTATTAATAAAAGCTACTTCTCTCTAGCTCGCTAGATATTGTTTGATACCAGTGCTGATCAGCTGCATCCAACTAGTGATGGATCAGAAGAGCATTAATTCATCCACAACTGGAGTGCAGCAGTTTCTCCTTTCCTGTTTTCTTCTCCTCTTTCCACTGCCCTGTGTGTGTGTGTTTATTTTTTTAAAAAATGGTTTTACTACATCACTGTGCTAGATGTTGAACCTAGTACCACTTCTGAAGAACTGGCAAGCAAGTGAAAGAGAGAATGGGATGAAGATTCACACTGTTTAATGAGCAGAATCCATATGGAGAAGCAGTATTACAAATCACAGTACACAGGCTGGTGAGTCATCATCACTCCTCATGGTGTATTTCAGTACAAAAGAACTCAGTGATTGATGGCTTGTAGAGATTGCTGTTATGCCCTATAGGTGACTTTGTACATTAAGTCAACGGCTATGATGTTATCATTTCTGTTTTAGGCTGCAATGAAAGAATGCCAAAAATATATAAAGGTGTAGCAGGAAAATGTTCTTAGTGGCCAATTCTGCAATGACATGGTATGTTGCACTCTCAGTGTAAATGAGTGCAGAACATATTTTTTCATTCAGAATGGAACCACACAATACAAAGAACATTGAGGTATGAATGAAAATGACAGCTATGTACCCAGCTAATGTCATTATGTCCTAGAACATTATGATGACATTTTCGTCCCTTCACTAGCCATGTAAGGGTGAAGGTCAGGAAATACATATCAAAATCATAGAGAGACAGAGAGTAAGTTGAACTAAAGATTATTTGTGGGTCCCAAGGTCTAGCTTGGGTGTGAATCAGGGTTAGGCTACAACACTATTCCTCATACGTCGTGTGATCACTAGGAAATAGCTAACAATGGACTGCCACAAGCAGTCCAAAAAGCAAGCTATATGCCCATGTGATCACACCCTGTGTCTGTTTTTATCCCATTTGTGAAATAACCCCACAGGAAGTAACATCTTGGATATTTTGGAACGTGGCATGTAAAAGTTCCAGGGAGGTAAGGGTTAAAAATACAGGTAATGAAAACTTTCTATCGTAGTTCAGGCATTCCAGGGCATGTATGTAAGGCTGCTCCCTGCTCTCCTGTCTTCCCCCTTTCTCTCTCTCACTGTTTTGGATCCAGGCAAGGAGTTCCACACATGAGTTCCTCCATGTTGTTTCTTCTGCAAAGGTGCCTTGCTAGAAGACAGTAAATTAACTTGAGCTTAAGTTGAGCCAGTAAGGGATGTGGTGGCGCTGCGGGCTAAAACACAGAAGCCTGTGCTGCAGGGTCAGAAGACTAGCAGTCGTAAGATCGAATCCACATAACAGAGTGAGCTCCCGTCGCTTTGTCCTAGTTCCTCGTCAACCTAGCAGTTCGAAAGCATGCAAATGCGAGTAGATAAATAGGTACCACCTCAACGGGAAGGTAAAACGTCGTTCCCTAGTCACGCTGGCCACCTGACAATGGAAACTGTCTTTGGGCAAGCGCTGGCTCTACGGCTTGAAAAAAGGGGTGAGCACCACCCCCTAGAGTCGGACACGACTGGACTAAAAATGTCAAGGGGAACCTTTACTAAGTTGAGCCAACCTGTGTTTCAGCATGTGCAAGGAGTTTGTGAGTAGCAAAAGACGAAACCTTGCTTTCGATCTTACTAAATATTACTTCTCCCCCCCCCCCCCGTTTGCTTCAACTACATAACACTGGCTTCCACCACTGATGTGCTGCTACTGCTGTGTATGAGTGCTTCCGAAGTTTTACCAAACCTCATTGTCTTTAATGCTTGGTCTTGCTTTGTCATTTTGTGTGAGACACACCATCTGCACTTATGTTACCTAATGTAGTGTGGAAATTACAACAAACCTCTTCTTTGTACCGCTCCACCCTCTAACAACATCCCATTAGGACTTTATCTGCACCCTTTAGCCAAACAAGCACTTGAAGGTGGAGGTCTTACTACACAGTGTGCTAGTTTTGTTTATAGCAAGTCTTCCATGCCCTCTCAATGGGTTGCTGTTTCGGGGAGATGCATCAAACCTGACACCTTGCCTCATTTCCTGATGGCCACACTTATATCTCATGAAGGGCTGATAAGATGACGTTGGTCTGACAAAATAGTCTGAACTAGAAAAGATAGCATGTTGGGATATAGACATAGCATTGCACCCAGGGATCTGGTATCTGCCCTTTAACCAGCCATGAGGAAAATATTCCACTGAAGTTTTCAGTTTCTTTTTTATTTGCTGAAGATGTCCTTGCTTGGAAAACACTGAAGCTTGCATAGAAATGTGTCTGTGCACTCATACACATAGATGTCTGTCCGTCTCTGTTTTTATATTTTATATTTGTATTCATACACAAGTACCAATATACAATGCTGCATCAAATATGACATGCATATGAATGAATGTATTATGCTCACTTAAAATAAATTGGATCGTTGATGAGGAAATACTACGCAGATGCAGGCAACACATCCATGTGGAACCAGTGTATTTCTAGAATGTGATTTTTCCCCTATAAGATCTGCTGATTATTGCCACTCTTACTGAAGGAGAAAAGTAAAAGACACTTTCATGTACCATGTTTTGTTATCAAGTAAAACAACAGGTCTGGGTTTTGCATATTTTTTTCAATTGTAACATTTGGAGGGGTAATTTGTAGAGATGAATACATATTTTGTTGCATATACTTTGCTTCATGCTTGTCTGGGCTTCATGGATTTTATAATCTTAAGGCTGCTTTGAAACTTGAAAGTTAGGAATGGTTAGGCTATGTGATACTTAAATGCTTTGTAGATAAATTTTAAAAAGTGAGTATTTCGGTAGGCTTGCTAATGTTTTCAGAACTACCCGGATCACTTGATCGAGTCAGGAGGTGAGGATGAGGAGCCTGACGCCGAGGGAGGCCCGAAAGGAAAAAAACAAGAAATCGGGCCTTCTCGGCGGTGGCTCCTTGCCTCTGGAACGACTTGCCTCCAGAGATTCGTGAGACCCCATTGCTGGGTATTTTTAAGACCCATCTAAAAACATGGATGTTTAAGCAGGCCTTCCCTCCAGATAACACTTAATCTTTCTTTCTTTATTCTTTGTTATTTTTGCCATCTTGAAGAATTTTCTTATTGTTTATTCCTTAATTGTTCATTGTTTATTGTTTAATGTCTATTCCTGTATATTTTTATTTTTTGTTATATGTATAATTATATTTTTACCTGTCTGGAAGCCGCCTAGAGTGGTCGCATTGACCAGATAGGCGGGGTACAAATAGAAAGAATAAATAAATAAATAAATAAATAAATAAATAAATAAATAAATAAGTAAATAAATAAATTTGGGTCTTTCAGAAAACTCCACATTTTCTGTCCCATTGTGAGTTTAGCAAAGCCTGCATCAACCCTACTCTTGATTATACCCAGGTCTTTTTAGTCATAAGATAGTCATTGGGATGGAGAAGAAAGCCATAGTAGATGTAAAGGAGGTTACACAGCTGACCCAAGTCACTTTGCTGCCTAAAGTGGAACAGTCAACGGTACCTCCCCGCTGCCCTCAGCCAGGGCGAGGAACCTAACATATGGCTGGTCAAATGAATTTGGCATCAGATATAGAAAATTGCACAAGCATCTCTTCCTCTTTATGGCACCAAAATACAGAAAGATACTAATTAAATAACAAGCAACTTGTTAGACTTCCACAACCTTCAGAATCTGCTGCCTATCCCTCCCTAATGGTAGGGTGTGCCCTATGCATAAGGGCTGGGCAATATGAAGTCATCAAGTCCAAGAAGTGACAGAATGCAGGGTAACATCTTTATTTCTTTCAGCTCCTTGGAGAAAAAAAACTATCATTGTCAAGTGTAGCACACATCATCTGACGAGGTGACATACCAACAACATTTATTTATTTATTTATTTATTTATTTATTTATTTATTTATTTATTTATTTATTTATTTATTTATTTATTCATTTATTCATTCATTCATTCATTCATTCATTCATTCAATTTATATGCCGCCCACACTACCCAGAGGTCTCTGGGCGGCTTCAGCCAGCTCTAATGGCACCTTGGTGTTATGAAACTCCAAACTGCAATAAGATTTTATAATAGGGTTGCAAATGGAGAGTAGCATGGAAAGAGGACTCTCTTCTGTCCCCTTCTATAAAGTCATGCTTATAAAGTCATGCTTATAAAGCGTGCTGCTTATATATACAGTGGTGCCCCGCATAATGAGCGAGTTGTTTAACGACGAATCCGCACAGTGATGTGTTTTTTGTGATCGCAAAAGCGATCACATTACGATGTTTCTAATGGTAATGGATTTTCGCATAGTGGTGTTTTTTTAACAGCTGATCGGCGGTTCCAAAATGGCCACCAGGTAAAGAAAATGGGCGCCCGCTATGTTTTCGCGCCCTTTCCTCGCTTACCGGGCAGCAAAAATGGCGGCCGCATGGAGGATTTCCACATAATGGTGAGGTTTTTTGCCCATAGGAACGCATTAAACGTATTTTAATGCATTTCTATGGGCTTTTTTGCCCCGCATAGTGACAAATCCACATAGCGATGATTTTTTCGGAACGGATTATCGTCGCTATGTGGGGCACCACTGTAAAGCGTGCTGCATATATACTGCCCCATAGTGCTTCAAGCACTTTCTGGGCGGTTTACAAGTTAATTATGCAGGCTACACATTGCCTCCCCAGCAAGCTGGGTACTCATTTTACCGACCTCAGTAGAAGGCTGAGTCAACCTTGAGCTGGCTACCTGGGATTAAACCCCAGGTCGTGAGCAGTTTTGGCTGCAGTACAGCGGTTTAACCACTGCGCCACGAGGCTCAGTTATAGTTACATTGGTACCAGCAACTCCCTGCCACAGTACTACTGATGAGAGGCCAGTGTAACATTTTCAGCAACATACCACAGTGCACAAATCTGCATGTCCAAGGGGTGGAGTGGGGATATCTTCTGGCATTTGTACATGAGTAAGATATAAGTAATGCTAGAGGTGAATCCCCACCACCACCACTTTCTCAAAAGAAACCACAGCATTGTTAATCCCTAAGATCAGGAAGGGGAAAAAACATAAATGACAACCTCTGTTTATTGTTGCAGGACTTCCATGCTTGATACTGACAAACCAAATTAATTTATTAACGTGACTTGCAGTCCCAACGGGACTGAACCCTAAGACCTTCCAAAAATTCCCTCCATCTTAGTCAGCCTGACTGCTGACATTTTGTGCAGCTGGCCTAGTCAAAAATAGAAGTCCTCCTTTTGCTTAGAATGTGAAATTTCTGAGGTGGAGAATATGTAATGAACAACACTTTGCTGCTTTGTGTATGATGAAAGTCCCCCCTGGTTGTTCATTGGTGTTGGCATTAAAGAGCCTGTCCACAAACTGGTGTTTTCTCAAGTTGTTCTGGTATTTTTCTATTTGAATATATCAATGAAGTATTTGTGTCTGTACATGGAGATCTTATCTGTTGCTGTATATAGTAGGTTTCACTGGATTATTTCAGTATCCCTCGCCCATACTGTATACATTCAGAGGTCTTATTTCCGACACAGATCCTCTTTTGCTATAAGCTCTACTCTGTCTCTCCTATTTCAACCTTTTGTCCCTTTCCTCTTTGTTTTATGCATCCACAGGGCTTGGAAGGATGGAGATGGATCAGCAGGAAAATGTCCAGAAGGAAATGCTATCAAATGACAGATACCAACACAGTGTGCGAATCAGCATGGAATAACAAAGTAAGAGAATTCACATGAGCATATCTTGCTCAGAAGCAAATTGGAGCAAAGCAGAAGAAAACTATACTACTACCCGATGGCAGTGTAAAACCTCCTGGAAAGCAAGGTTTTTACTCCACTTTGACTCTGTTAACATTAGTTTCAGCCCTGCATTGTGTGGATACCAACATGCAGTACTGGTTGCAAATTTGAAGAAATGCTCAGTATGGACAGCCTTTGAATTGGAAAAGACATCTGAGAGAACAGAACTTTAGTTAATGCACTAACTCCTAAAGAAGATAATGTCACGTGGTATTGTATCATGCCTCTTCTCTGTGTAAACCATATGTGGGTAACTTCTACAAGAGAGAAAGGGCAGCACTGGTCCACTCTCCTTCTGAGTTTCCAAACTTATTGCCACTATAATAGCAACAAGTCCTCTTTTCCTTGTAAACAAGATATGTGGGGAATATGCTTCTTTTCTTTAAGCCAAATGGTATGTCCTGGCATGCAGTTTGGCTTGACAACAACGAATTTGATTCCCCACATGACTTGTTTTGATAATAAACCTTTTCTGTCTTTGCAGCCATAGCAATGACAAATTTGGAGGCACTCTGGGGAAGGCAGAGATAGGTCTGAAAAACAGGCAGGGTGAATGTGGCCCATTGGTCTTGTTTGTACACTCTTCCTGATTTTTCTGAAGCTATTTTTCTCTGGACATATGAAAAGACAAGACTCGCTGGAAAAGACAATAATGCTAGGAAGAGTGGAAAGCAGTAGGAAGAAGAAAGGCAAACGGAAACTGGATTGATTGAATTAAAGGAAGACTGGACCTTTAGGAATTGGGTACTCTTTCATTCAGCAGCTTTATGTATTTACAATTCTGTTAAAGTGACTAGATGTCCCATATCTTAACGGCCATTTCATGTTTGTAACATGTATGGGCTAAGTCCACATGGTGATCCTATGAATGAGTGACCTCCAAAATGTCCTGCCTTTAATAGCCCTGCTCAGCTGTTTTAGACTCAAGCTTGTGGCTCCTTTAGGAAGTCAGTCCACCTCATATTTGGTCTTCCTCTTTTCCTGCTGCCTTCCATCTTTCCCAGCATTATTGCCTTTTCCAGAGAATCTTGCTTTCTCACGATGTGCCCAACATTTTTGCCTCCAAAGATAGTTCAGGCCTGATTTGATCTAGGACTCACTTGTTGGTCTTTGTCATCGTCCAGATTATCTGCAAAGCTCTCCTCCAACAACACATTTCAAATTAATCAATTTCCCCCCTCTCAGCTTTCTTAACCATCCAGCTTTCATACCCATACACGGTGAGCAGAAATATAAGAGTGTGGATGATGTGGCCTTGGTCTCCAGTGACACATCCTTAACATTTGATGCTCTTTTTCAGTTCCTTCATTGCTGGCCTTCCAAGTCTTAGTCTTCTTCTGATTATTTGGCTGCAGTCTCCATTTGAATGGATGACTGTACCAAGGTATACAAAACCTCTCTTTCAATTTCTTGAACTTGAATTTTTTTGAATGGTCTTGCTATGTTTCCCCTTTTATAAGATGATGTACAGTATATTTAAGTTATGTTACTCATTATTTAAATTAATAAATTCCATATAAAGCCATGTAGTGCTTTTGAATTGGTAAAGATTAAATTTGTCACATTGGTCCCAAGGAAATCATTAAGATTTGAATAATTCATAACTGACTTCTCACATTGATTTTGTGCTATGACACTTCCATTAGTCCTAAAGCTAATCTCCGAATTATATCAGCACTTTAGCAGGACATTTTAATATATTACTTTTGCCCTCTTGGATTAATTTCAGTTTTAATATTGCATTCCTGCTGAAATTTTGAATGTGAAAACTATATTCCCTTATTACTAGGAATGCATTAATTTGTCAGCATTGTATTTCTTTCATATTTGATTTTTGGAAAAAAAATTAACTTTCTTCTGTCCCATTTATAGAAAAAAAAATCTGCAGATGGTACTAAGTTACTAGGTCCTTTGCAAGAAAAAAAACTGATGAACTATTCAGCCACCTTCACTGCCACTTGCAGTAGGTACAACTGTTACTAGTATGGAGAGCAGCATGTTGCACAACTTACTTGCAATGTACAAGAGAAGCCTATTGGGAAAAAGAAGCAGCACTGATATTGGAGTACCACAAAGCTATTTCTACACACAGGGATTCAAACACAGTCTTTAAACCACAAAGTGGCAAGATCAATTTTGCTTTGTCTCACATTCAAAATTTTGAATTCCATCAAATTTATGAAATTTCTGAATTCTAATAAGCACTTATTTTTTAAAAATGGACCAAACAATGTTTTATCCATCCTATTTACTCTTCCTCTGTAGCAAGTAAATCATGTGCAGACAGGTTTATCCATCATTGTTAATCTTTTCATTTTTAATGACCGGAAGTTCAGATTCCATCTGATTTTTAAAAAATCTTCATGAAAATCTGTAATTCTCATGTACCTTTTATAGTGTCTATACTAATAAATACATCAATGTATCTATTTTTCCCAAGTACATATTTATTACAAGGACTTTCCATTACACAGTGAGTGCTTGCATAATTTCCAGTTGTTTATGTGTTTGTGCACATTTTTCACTTGATGTGTACATTTTGCATGCATTTTATGCTGGAAAATTTGTACCACAAACATCCAGAAAAGTGTGGATATAATGTACAAATGTTTTGGTTTATAGTTTAGCCGTTGCAAACCAGGAAAGTTTGTATGGAAATTTATATAGAATGAATCCTTCCACCCCACATCCCTATGCATAATTTTCTGATTTTAATTGAGGCCTACATCTAGATATGTTGGATACAGAGCCTGGTCATCTGCATCCAGCAGTGCACAGTCTCTTGCCCACACCCACACAAATGTTTTTTGAGTTCATTCGAAGAGTTTGGTGGGTGTGAGAGACAAAAGTTGGGATAAGAGGCCAGTTACATATGACTAAAAGTAGCAGAGAGAATGTCAAAGTCTCTGAGGAACAGCTGATAAGGAAAGAAAGGAACTGAACTCCCACGCATTATGCTCTTCTTTTTGAGGCCCTCTTCTCTGACTCAGAATATCTTCCACAACACATAGATCTAGTAAGAAGAAACGTCCCGTCTTATTTTCTTGCAGGAACAGACACAGTGGCCAGGAATTTCTGATACATGGGAATTTCTGGGAACTTCTAGCTGGAAATGGAATACAGAACAGGCTCAGCTGCTCTTGATAAAATGCAAAATGTACCTCTACTGCCCCATATGGTAACAATTTTGCACACTCAACTAAATAAGGATGTCGAAAGCCTAACAGAATTCTTAAATAAAATTTTAAACAATATTTTCCCTCCAGTCTCTGCAGGGCCTTGAATACCAGAGACAGTGTTTTCTAATGTTATGTATTCTAAGAGACTAGTAAATCTGACATGTGTAAATCTTCACACAAGTAGAACATGTGGGTTTGGAATATGAAAATGCAGAACAAATTATAGGCAGGAAGCTGAACTATTATCAAATCTGACTAAAATAATCCCCTGAGAGCTAACCTTGGCAAGATTTGCATACATACCCCAGCAAAGATGACCTGTTGTTTCCTACAAGTGCCCAATGGAAATAAAACACATGGAAAGCACCTGTTTCCTTCCACCTCCCCTACAGGAACAGCATACTTTGTTATAAAGTGTGTGTGTGCGTAAATCTAGCTGGGAGCAATGAAGAGAAAATTAGGAATACTTAAGACCTATTTAATCACCACTGATTTCAGTAGGACTTATTGCTTAATATTCTTTGGACTGAATTTGATGTACTTCAGCAGGGCAATTGCTTTCATTCCAAGCTGAGTTAAGCTGAAAGAGAAGAGTAATATTTTACATACCTCCCTCTTCTTTGACTTCCAGGTATGTCCTCCATAAGCTGTATGAGAATGTTAAGATGGTAAGGCAGATTCAATCAAACTCCATTTGAATTGCATGGTTTTTCAATGCTCTCTGTGGCTCAACAGTAGAAGACACGGTGTGCATCCAATCCCTGGCTCTTGAAGTTAAAAAGGTTATAGGTGATGGGATGTGAAAGATCTCTGCCTGAGGCCCCAGAGAGCTTTTGTGAATCTGAGTAGTGAATAGTGGGCTGAAAGGGAGTTGATAAATGGTCTGATCTGGTATAAGGCAGCTTCTATGCATGTATTGCCGGGTAGGTGGGACTCCTCAGCCTTGGAAGGCAGCCCATCTAGGAGAAGGAAAACTCCGATTTCAAACCCCCACTGAAGCGCCACCATCACCGTCCATGCCGTGGGGGAGCAGGCCAGGTAGGTGGGACTCATCAGCCTTGGAAGGCAGCCCATCTAGGAGAAGGAAAACTCTGATTTCAAACCTCCACTGCCTTGTGGCTATATCCACTGATGGAAAAGGCTTCAGGAGTTAACCTCGAGGCAAAATCTGGAGCCGGAATCCCGGAGGCACTTCATGTTGTTCTGTCAACTCCTGCGATGTTGCTGGAACCAGTTGTATTGGCTCTTGCCTCTCCATTGGACTATTTCCAGCGACGTGGAGAAGGGGGGATTTGCTGCTTGGGTAACAGCCTATCCTCCATATTATTCTACCCAGGCTTTGTGCCCTGGAGAGGACACTCCAGCTTCGCAAACAGCATCGAAACACGAGACGCTGTTCTAAGTCCTCCATACAGAGCACGCTACCATAGTATTTCGAAACTGAAGGATGCCTATGATGATGCATATGTTTATTAACACATTTTTACTCTGGCTTTCCATTCATATAGAACTTCAAGGCAGCTAAAGACCAATGACTGTAATTACTTTACTAATATTACCAGAGCCTTAGAAAAGAGAATTTGAAAAAGAAATGACAGAACACAGTTTATAGGCAAATGCATAAAAACGTTACACATTTGGTAACATTAACATTTGGTAATATTGAATTTGTGCGTGGATTGCTGCAAAAATAAATCCAGCATGGAAGGGTCACAACATCGATCACATTCCATAAATAATGAATAGTGTCTAATATTTCCCCTGTCCAACATTTATTTATTTAATCAATTTATATTCCACCTTTCTTCTGTCTCAGAGGACAAATTCAACTGGATTGGAAGATACATCTTCCTTCAACACAACTGATAAGACATGCCCTGCATGACACCTGAGGGCAAGAGGGCACAGAGACCACATCCTTAGTACACAAAGCCCTGTCCATCCCTTTACTGCTCTTTCCCATCTCCCTGAATAACAGCTGCCTCATACTGTGAATATACCTGTCCAATGTACCATGAAAGTGGTGGTGGTGAAGAGAAGATCTCATAGTAAATCTTGTTTAAAGATGCATGCATTATGAATTATATAACTAAGCATTCTCACAGGGCACTACCATTCAACATACATTGATAATGATGTTTCACTGAACAGGATAGCTTAATCTTTTTAATCCCAACTAGAGTGAGCCGATTGAATCAATGGGAATTTGGTAAGTCAATATTTATGTAAGGTCCATTGTTCAGAGAGTCTACTGTAATTGGGACTAAGAGTTGGATTTAAGTCATTGCAACCAGTAATACTTTAGAGAACACTTAATCATAATAATCACGTGCTGCCACGTCAATTCTGACCTACAACTACCCTTTCCAGGGCTTTCCAGGCAAAGAATACTCAGAAGTGGTTTACCCTTCCCTTCTTCTGGGAATACTCCGGGACTGTGCAAGGCCACATAGGTTTGGCTGTACTTGCAGGAGGCACAGTGAGGAATTGAACCCTCTACCTCTGGCTTCACAGCCAGATACATAAACCACTGAGCTATCCAGCCACCTTACAGGACACCTCAGAAATAATAGCCTCACTCATATTGAAGAATAAATTAGGATAGGCTGTTTCTTCAAAAAAGAGAGTGTTGACTGTAAACCGGAAACCTGCAAAAGACTCTGAAAGAATTTTCTTATAAGGTGAAAGCCTCTGTTGCAACTCCTTAAGCATCTCTCTGTAGTGATTGGTTGTAAACTATCCAGCTTCACTTCCAGCAGAAAAGTATACATTTCTTTAGGACTTAGGGAAAATTTGGGGTGGGCAACTCCTAGAAGTCTCCACCCAATATGGATCGGTAGGGGATTCTTCCAGAGCTGCTTTTCCTCAACCTATGATGCTTCTGGGTCAATGGCAGTTGTGGTGGAGGCCCTCAAGCTGGGTGTCTTACTGAGAAAATGTGGATGGATGGCAGCTTATAGAGCCTAATATAGTGTGTAGAAGGTCCCCAGTGTTTCTTGATCCCAAGAGATCAAGTCAGGGGCATCAACCCACTTCTCTTTGTCCTCCTCCTTGTTCTTCTCCCCCTGCCCGGATTCCCAAACAACCAACCAACACGTGTACGCTCTCCCCTTTTTAAAGTCCTGGGCTCTGCTCTCACCTCTCCCATCAGATACCTCTTGTTACCTGTGGACTGACCCTGAAGATTATCTTTCACACCTGTCTAAACCCTAAGTGACACTCATTACTGGTGGCCCTCCTTCTGGGATACCTGTAGTTAGGGAGGTTGCTGATGTGGGGGGAGAGGCCTTCTCCAGGCATAGTCATGGGTCGGTCAAGCCCTTTCTCCCCTGCCAATGACCATGGGTGCCAGCAGATGGGTGGAAGGGCCCACTGGTGAGATCCTGTGGAAGGTGCATGGGACAGCCTGGGTGCTATGTCCTCCTTGGCTCCAACAGTCATAAAAAACAGCACTGTACTATGTAGAAAGACAGATCCCTAAAAGACATCTTCCTGTGGTCCTTGTCAATATTTCATGATAATTTGCAATTCAGAATGACAATACAGTATAGAAAAACAAATACTGCTTGCTCCTAACAGCGAATGGTGTATTTGACAGACACATGCTTCTAGTAATGTTTTTTGGGTCATGTGTTACTTAAATCATGGATTTTAAATACAATTGGTTAAACAGATAATCAATTAAATATGTTGTTGTTGTGACCCCATGGACCAGAGCACACCAGGACCTCCTGGCTTCCATTGCCTCCCAGAGTTTGGTCAAATTCATGTTGGTAGCATCGGTGACACTGTCCAACCATCTTGTCCTCTGTTGTCCCCTTCTCCTCTTGCCTTCACACTTTCCCAACATCAGGGTCTTTTCCAGGGAGTCTTCTCTTTTCATGAGATGGCCAAAGTATTGGAACCTCAGCTTCAGAATCTGTCCTTCCAGTGAGCACTCAGGGTTGATTTCCTTTAGAATGGATAGGTTTGTTCTCCTTGCAGTCCAGGGGACTCTCAAGAGTCTCCTCCAGCACCACAATTCAAAAGCATCAATTCTTTGGCGGTCAGCCTTCTTTATGGTCCAGCTCTCACTTCCATACATTGCTAGTGGAAAAACCATAGCTTTGACTATGCGGACCTTTGTTGGCAAGGTGATGTCGGCAAGGGGATGTCTTTTAAATAGGTAGACGGCAGTTAAGTCATGTTAATGAAATCAGACAGTTATAACTAATACAGTTTGGTCAGGTTAATGAATAGATTTACTAAATAAACAGATTCTCATTGGTTCTGTATATTGTTCCATACATTACTGTGAGAAAGAGGATTCATTGAGTTTGTTCTCATTTGTATACGGAATAAAAATATACCAAGTATTTTACTTTCAACTCAAAAATTCAAGGAAATAAGCATTAAAGATAAAACATTAAAAGTGCCATTTAAAATGTAACCTACATCATCATGAAAATATCAGAAAATACAAGACAAAGTTAAAATTAGTACCTTAAAACAGCAAGATAAGCAAAGATAAGGCAACTTACAACTCAAATGCCTTCCTAAAAAGGAACATTTGTAGTGACTTAAAAAAGATTTTTGGAGAGCTGTTGAGATGTGCATACTTTGGAAAGAATTTTCAAAGGCAGAGCTTGGAAAAGTTACTTTTCTCAAAGTAGCTATGCTGACTTGATACTGGCAGTTGTAGTGCAAAAGACAACTCTTTTTACAACTCTTCTGCCAAAGTCATGACATAGCTCTTAGCCCATAAGCCTCAGGGACGTGGTGGCGCTGCGGGCTAAACTGCAGAAGCCTGTGCTGCAGGGTTAGAAGACCAGCAGTCGTAAGATCGAATCCACGCGACGGAGTGAGCGTCCATCGCTTGTCCCAGCTCCCGCCAACCTAGCGGTTCGAAAGCATGCAAATGCAAGTAGATCAATAGGGATCACCTCGGTGGGAAGGTAACAGTGTTCCATGTCTAAGTCGCACTGGCCATGTGACCACGGAAGATTGTCTTCGGACAAACGCTGGCTCTATGGCTTGGAAATGGGGATGAGCACCGCCCCCTAGAGTCGAACACGACTAGACAAAAATTGTCAAGGGGAACCTTTACCTTTACCATAAGCCTCATCCCAGATAAACATATTTCTGGGGAAGTTGCAACACACAGGAAGGCCTCCAAAGATTATCATAACCAGTGAATAGGCTCATAGGGCTGTTCTAGATACTCTAGTCCTAGACCATATAAGGTTTTAAAGGTCATCAGCAGCACTCAGAATTGTGCTCAGAAAAAAAGTGAAAGCCTGTGAAGCCTTTTCAACAAAAAGAGTTGTATATACCATATGCTTTAACAACCTAGCTGTTCCCTTCTGGGCCATTTGTAGCTTCTAAAAACTTCTTAGGGTCACCGTCCATTAATTGACACATTTGTATGCCATGGAGTTCCTTGAAGCTTAGTGTTAATATTCTGCTATGCATAGATGGTGCTGTATTTGTTGCATAAAGACCCACTGAAAATGAGTTTGTGAATGTATGTGTAAAAGGATAACTCTTTGTATATTCCTTTAAAAAATAGCATGAAAGATAGATTCCAGTGCTCCTTCAAATATCATTCATGCCCCAGTCTTCTCAATATCTCTTTTAAGGTATAGCACACTTTAGCTATAATTACAGCTACATTTGCTGCTGAACTCCACCAGCCTGCAGCCACAATGCCATTGAGTTGCTTTAAAGTAGTCTTAAAAATGTGAAGCATTCCAAACATTTTAATTGCAGCATATTGCATAAGGCACAGGTTGGTTCTCACAAAGAAACAATAGGAAGAAATGTCATTTCCAACCACTCTATCCCTTGTGTGGTGCCAGGCACAAAACCACCAGAAATCCTACCACTCATTCCCTTTTCAAGGACCCAGTTTATCTGTTTGTTCCATTCAAAGCCCGACAAAATCCTGTTGTTTTTCACAAATGAGTTTTAAGCACTTCAAACTGAAAACCAGCTCTACTAGTATGAAAAAGGTCGAAGACCAGACCAGACAGCTTTAGTTAGGTCCTTCCACCAACAATCTAGGGCCTATCTTCCAAATTTGCTGATTTGTGCTAGATGGAAAGTGAAGCCCCCAGTATTTGAAACCAGCAGAGCTTGGACTTAACTCATTTATCTAACGAGTTACTGTTGTAACAAGTTATTTTTTTCAGTAGGCTGAAATGAAGTTACTTTTTTTCCTGTTAAGGCCATTGCTGTAATTCACTATTTTTCAGCGAAACAAGGACAGTGGTCTGCCATTACTCATCACTGGTAGTGATGGCACATTGGCCCAAGTAGTGGGAGCGAGAAGGGAAACAGAACGTACTCATTTTGTGCTGCTGCCCAGTCTGCCTCTCTTTGTGGATGGGCTGTTGTGCAAGGATCAAGAATCAGACAGGAGGACAAGAGGGACTTGGAGTGAATGACTGGGTAATTAACAGCAACGTTAGCCTTAGAGGATGAAGAGTGAAAGGCAAGAAATGAACAGTTCCAGGGAAAAACTAAGAGTGTGTGTGTGAGGCTGTTGTAGGCTGCTCTAATGAAACAGAATTCTTGTCTACCTCTGTGAGAACGATTTTCATTTCCAAACTAACAGCATTTTCCCCATTTTCATATGGATTATCTTTTCAGTTTTTGCATTCTCTTCTTGCCTCCCAGCTTTTATCTCCTTCCTTTACATCTTCTGAGCTGTACCCCAAAGAATATCAGAAAACAAAGATACCTAATGGTTGACTCACAAATCCTAATCTATGTATTCTCCTTCCTTCCTTCCATTTATATTTCACCCTGTATCCTAGGATCTCACAATGGAGTACAACAACCTAGGCTCAATGATCCATAGTGGCCCTTCCAGCTCTGCACTTCTAAGTTTATTTTTATTTACTATTAATTATATATTTTTAAACAGTTTAAAATTAAATAAAACATTAAAACCAACAACAGTAAAGATGTTTCCACAGCCTATTACAGCCATGATTCTTAATCCCTGAAGGCCTTGAAGAATAACCATGTTTTTACTTGGATACAAAATTAAATTAGTGTTGGCACCAATCAAGTCTGGGTTTTTTCCCCCATAAATGAGGTGCTACAGCCAAAAAACGGTCCCCCTCTCATACCTCTGCCTAGTGGATTGTTCTCTATGATGGGACATGGAGGACCCCACCCACCCCAATAGCAGATCTTAATTATTAGGAAGGGAAAGAAGGCTGGGTTATTGTTTAAGGCTATAAACAATCCTTACATGCATGCTGGGAGTAGTAAATCATACACTATTTGAATTTAGTGAGATTTACTTTTATGTAGGCTTAGAAAGGAATGCAATAAGAGCTATCTGGCACACAAGGCTGTGTGAAATAAATTCAGGTATCAACTTGCACTGAGCTTGATCTTTGTGGAATAGCATAAATTAGATTCATATTTGTTTTTTTCACCGATGAAATTTAAAAATTGCCTATGGCCTTGCAGACTAATTTTATGTGTAAAATTTAAAAAGTGCTGCTGAAAGTTCCTAGTGAATGTAGACATTATTTCCTGAAATTTTGGCAAACTCTTCAGCAAATTATTTCTATTTAGTTTGCTATTTTTATTAATATGGTATCTGCAGGTTATCTGGCCTAGAGATAAAATGCTTGAGCGAATTTTAAGGTAAGCTGGAAATCATTTCCCAGCTTTTCTCCTTTGTGCAATGGTAATGATAACAGCAACACATTAACAAGTAAATTGTTCATAAGTAGCACAGCACTACTTTCCCAGCTAATGATAAAGGTCTGCTGTTTGACCAAAGTAATGAGGAATACAGCAAATTCCTTTTAAAAAGCCATTCTCTAAGCTATGCCAACCACAGCCTGAAAAAGTTCACTCTGGAAAACAGCTCCTTGCAGCTAGATTGGCTGTGAATTTTGGAAAACATAATCCAAAAGGTAACTCCACAAAACTCGGCATATTTGTCCTTATGAGTCCCCCCCCCCAAAAAAAATCTTCTAGGAGGGTTTCTAATGTTAATTGTAGTGTCAGGGAAGATGAACAGGATCTAAGTTGGGGAAGGATGAATGAAACCTCTCCTCCATGTGTGCTGCAGTCCCATCATAACTCTGAATCACAACTTTGAATCCTGCTCTTGTTATGTGCAGCCCAATTGATGTAATATGTCATTTGACTTACAGAAATACAGGAATCAGGATTTCAGTATAGCTGTGATAATACGTTTCCCTCCTTCTTTCCCACAAATGAATAGTAGCATGAATAAGAACCCAGCAAGGCCTTCTCTAGACAGTGATATGATTTACCTTATGTTTTCTTATCTTTATGCAGGAATGGGGAAGCATAAAGGAGAAGGCATGGAACCACGTAGGGAGGGTGCTCCTTTCACAGCATCGCTCACCATGATGACCAGGGGGAGATATGGACATACCACCTGACATCATTAGGTCATCAGCTGAAGGACCTTCTGTTATTAGCACCCAGCTTCACAAAGGCAAATCCCATCTGAGAGTAGTGTGGAAAAGCAGGTGCCTAAAATTGGGGATCATTTGCCTCCTACAAGAAGTAAGCAATCAGCAGGCCATATTAACACACATACTGGGTGTCTATCATCCCATCCAATTCCTGTGCTAAAAGAAACAAATTATTATTATTAACAATAGGCACTCAAAATTATAAAAACACTGACTGGTATTATATAACAGATACAAATTTTAACCATAAACCTAAGTATCTGTTAAATATCAGCACAGTATGTATGCTGTTCCTAATATTGTCATTTTTTTGTAGCTCTGATGGTGTTATTTCTGAATCATCATCATCCTGCCTTTCTCCTTAAAAAAGACCCAAGGTCTTAAATATTTCCATGTGCCGAGAGAGTTCTTTGAGGCAGCAAAAACTGCTAACTTGTTTTTGCCATTCCCATTTTACTTCTAAACTGACAGGCGTTGAAATATGAGTTCATTATTAACACGGATGATGATGATAATCACAGAGATGTGTAAGTTAAGCCTGAACTGATTCAGGATGAACTTTGGTTCTGTTGATGTGTAATTCACAACATTCCTATCTTGAATATGGTTTTCTCATAAATTGTGCAACCCATAAATTGTGCCTTACATTTCCCATTTCCATTCCTAAACTGTGCAGGATCCTTTGAGATTAACACTGTTCTAGAATTATTGGGGATAAATGATCACATATCCACAGTTGTTCTCTAACCAGAAGCATGAGAAACAGCACCATTTCATATGCCTGTTGTGTACAGACAGAAAGGTAGTTTGACTCTCTCTAGAAAATGTAGGAATATTTTAGGCATGTAGAGAAATGCGAATGAGCCATAGGTGTGACTTTCAAAGAAGCCACGAGGAAGCAATTTTCTTCCTAAACATAATGTATGAAGACCTTTGACACAAATAAGGAATCCAGAGAGGCTTTATTCTCAGTTTTGCTAAGAGCAAATAAATTGTAGCTTACATATGCATATAACTTTCTCAGGGCTCAGAAAAGGTATCCAGTAAGAGTACAAAGAATTAGATCATTGTATAAAAGAAACAGCTAATAGTACAGAATCATTTTAATGTGCGCCCAAATAGTTACAGTTGAATTTGCGATGGCAGTACAGAGTATGAGGGAAAAAGAGTTCTTCAGTTTAACTAGGGGAAAAAGACTCTGGC
The DNA here is from genome assembly GCF_051106095.1 of Pogona vitticeps. Taxonomy (NCBI): domain Eukaryota; kingdom Metazoa; phylum Chordata; class Lepidosauria; order Squamata; family Agamidae; genus Pogona; species Pogona vitticeps. The sequence continues at coordinate 169,510,780 of NC_135787.1, read as the reverse complement.
TAAGGAAGAAGAGGGCTGGGTGGATTGCTCAGTGGTTTATGTATCTGGCTGTGGAGCCAGAGGTTGGGAATTTGATCTTCCACTGTTCCTCCTATGAGTAGAGCCAGCCTGGATATCCTCAGTCCTATGATGCCCTCAGAAGAAGGCAATGGCAAACTATTTCAAAGTAGCCTTGACCGAGAAAATACTGAAAGGAGTTTCCATAATTCAGATTTCGCTTGATGGGACATTATTTTTATTATTAAGCAAGAAAATGGTTTGCTCTCTGCCACTGAAAATATGGAAGCCATCTGTAGTGTATAAGAAAGTCAGACTCTTGGCAGATTAAAGTTTTTAAAGTTTTTTATTGTTGGCGGTAACTTTGGAAACACACTATGCACTATAATATGGAGACTTTATTTATTTAAAATGGCTTCTACCATCGTTTTCAACCCAAAAATAATAAGCACAACATTAAAAATAATGAATAATAAAAATAAAAAAATTAAAACTACTGAAATAAAAACATACCACAGCAGTCATGCTAGGATGGAAGACCATGTTAGAAGTGGCACAGTTTTGACTAGCTCTTTCGGGATTTTATAGAAGCAAGTGAATTTCTCTTCATAAACAGATGTTTATTGAAACACATTAGGAATTACACCGGTGTATCTTCCTTGTGGCTATAGCTAGTTGGAAAGAAACGTTCAAAACAGTTCAAAGCTCCACGTTGAAAGTATTCTAAGAAGGTCCTGTTGCTGGCATCTTTCAATCAATATCCAGTGTAGTACAGCCCCTTGGAACAGTCCTTGTGCTCGGATAGGTTCATATGGAGGAAGAGGATAAGCTAATCTTACACCTTTATGGTTTTAGAGCTGAATGGAGCAAATATTTAGCTGATGTAGTTAGTATAAGAGTGATAAGGTGTCTTCTGATTGTTTTGCTCCAACCAGTATTATGACAGCAACATTTTGTACCATTTATAATTTATAGATTGCCTTTAAGGACAACTCCACATTTATAGGATTGCAACAGTCCATTCTAGCAGCCCAGGCAGGAAAGAAAGTAATATTCCATTAGTGCGATAGCTGGGACCTATGTTGATAAGTTCTGCCAGATTTTTGCTGAATATATTAAAATGTTCTGCAAGGACATTTAAAACAGTAGGATAATGAAAAGTTCAGACAAATGGGAATGCTATTTATAGATGGTTACGTTGACGTAAAGCTTCATTGTGGACACACAGTGAATAGTGATAAGTAGAAGCTGTGCACAGCAAAGGTTTCTATAATAGGGATCATATTGTTTCAGCAACACAGAGGGTGGGAATAGATTTTTCTTTATAACAATTACCTACTGATTAAGACCCATAATGTTTATGGGTAGACAAGTTTATGTTTAAATGTGAGAAGATTCTCCCACCCCTTTTGGCTGCTACACAATAGTAACAATCTATTGTATCATGACTCTCTTCTTGCTTACCCAACAGTAGCAGTCCATCTTATAGCACACATTCCTGAGCTACTTCTCCCAGTAAATGATATATATCTATATATATCTTTTTAAAAGGGACAAAGAATGGCCCTGGACACAATTAGAGACCAACAGCCAAGGTGAAGATTGTCTAATATACCAAATTTAACACAACCAGTGTCTTCAAACATCATATTCTCCAGGACCAAATGTATTCGAGATCGGAAGCACATTACAAGATATATGAAAAGTTCCTTTTTCTGGATTACCGTTTTGAATGAGGATGAAAGAGTATGAATCTGTGTTATGAATGTTTAGTTATCTCAGCTGGTAAGTAATGTAATTTTTCTTCTCAACAACAAACTTCAAGGCCTCTTGTGAGTTTTATTTTCTTGGAATATAGTGGCCTCTAGCATAATGCTCAGACACATTCCAAACCATATGAGAAGAAAATGAAATTATTCTAAGGAATATCTCTGCTTTAGTAATGCTGGCATTCTACTTCAGAATTAACTGATCATCTCTTGAAGTGTATCCTTCATGTCCACAGTTGTTTTGAAGAACATAACATTTTTGGACAAGAAATGTTGAACTTTCAAACTGGTGTATCACAGTGTTTGGAACCTGGATTATGAATTGAGAAGTTGACAATTCTGATAGCACATCCACTAACAACACAGCAAGCTTGTTTTTTTAACCTTATTCTCTCATCTATGATATGAGAATAATAATGTTGGCCTCTCTCAGATTATTGTTGAAAGAATTACCAAGACACTGCATATGAAGTATTTTGGATGCTCTGCTTTGGACTTCTGGGGCTTTCAAGGGCAGACACACAAAACATCTGGAGAGCCAAAGGTTCTATACCCTTGTTTGAGAGCACTAAATAAATGCTCAGTATAATTAAGGCAGCAGTTTTAAACATATGTTCAAATCAAGTCGAGCTTGGCAGTATCCACTGAAAAAACAAATTTGCACTGTAAAATTATTGTTTGACATGCAACCAGCTGTGATGAACAGTGACCAAGTGTAGGCCTTGGGGAAAATACCTCATACCTTCTCATGGCTTTTACACCTTCATATTGAAGCATACATATCATTACTTTCGCTCATGGGGTTCCAATTAATTAGAATGGGAACATTTTAAGTAAGCTCACACAATTCAAAATCAAATAATGTCTTGTCAGTGTCAAGACACCATGCCATCCAATTTCTTCAATAGTACATTTACATATTTCATAAAGAAGTAGGTATATGGATGTTAAATCATGGCAACTGGATTTCTTCCTTATTAAGTTGAAATGTTTTGCTAATCATCCAAGTAGCTTCTTCAATCTGAGGAGAGTTGGTAGGAGACTCCTAACATATCCTCCATGTTGGTTTCGCTTTCCCCTGGTCTGAATAGGCTCATTAGATAGCTAATGAATGGCCCGTGGGGGGGGGAGTGAAAACTAAATACTGTACCTGTCTCCTGATACACCTCCCTTGCATCTTCATTTTGAGGTACCTTTCTTTTAAGCCTGGATATTATACATCCCCATCATGGCTTGTAACCTGCAATGGACGTTTCCTCTAGAAATCTGTCAAATCCCCTTTTAAAGGCATCTAGGCCAGCTGCCATCACCACATCCTGTGGCAAGATGTTCCATAGACTAAGAACATGCTGGGTAAAGAAATATTTTCTTTTGTCTGTTCTCACTCTCCCAACGCTCAATTGGAGTGGATGACCCCTAGTTCCGGTACTGTGTGAGGGGGAAAAGAGCTTCTCTCTATCCACTTTATCCATCTCCTGCATAATTTTATACGTCTCAGTCATGTCCCCCATCAGGCGCCTTTTCTCTAGACTAAAGAGCCCCAAACGCTGTAGCCTTTCCTCATAAGGGAGGTGCCCCAGCCCAGTCATCATTTTAGTCACTCTCTTCTGCACCTTTTCCAGTTCCACTGTGTCTTTTTTGAAGGGTGGTGACGAGAACTGTACGCAATGCTCCGGTGTGGCCTTACCAGCTAATGGTTAGTTTATTTATTTTATTTACTTTTTTGCATCCCACCTTTTTTCCAGGGAAGAGATTAAAGGTGGTATACTAAGTGTTTAAACACTAAATGGTTTAAGTGTTATTGGAACGCTGATGACACTGATCTTTATTTACCTTGGCAATCTGAATGAGCTGAGTCTGGGCAGATATCAAATCACTGCGGGTATGCAGCATTGGGTTACATATGGGCCAGTAAACTAAAATAGAATTCTGATGAGACAGAGGAATTGTGGGTTGATAGTCCTCAGTTCGAGGAAGCTGTTGTTGAAACTCTTCTGAATGGGACTGTACGTTTCCTGAAGTGAGTCTAGGTGCGCAGTCTGTGATTGCTTCTTGAGACTACGCTTGTAGCTTTCAAAAGCTATGTTAGTTTGCGCAAACATATCCATAGAAGAATAAAAACAAAAACAAATTGGATGAAGGGCACCCTTTTAAATTTGTACATTTTTTAAAAACAATAAATAATAGGACACCTGCATGTAATTATTACCACATGATTGGGCTGAAGGAGATAGGAGAACAAGTTATTCTGGCACCATAGATATTCTTCTATTGAAATCTTCCAAGAAAACAGTATCTCCCAGTCATAGTGACCATCACTATAGTTAGATGCCTTTAATTCTTTTCCCAGGGTTGTCATTCTTCTCTAAGGCCTCCTTATTCCATCCCCAGAATGTGACATTCCCCTCTTAGGTTCATCTTTCCTCCTACAAGAGGCCTGTGCTCCAGATTTGTTCCAGTTTGTGGGGCCATCTTTTGCCTTAGGCTCTTCTAGCACACTATCATCACAATCTAGGGTCCAGATTTTCAGGTTAGGGTCATCAGTCCAGTCCTGAACTGTCAGTAGTGACCAAGGTTCCCTTCGAGATGCACAACTGAGTCAGTGTTCTTTCTGTGTCGTGCAGGGGTTCTGCTCTGTGTGTAGCCAGAACACCACATGCATGAGGCAGAGACCTTGCACAGAGACTCCGGAAAATTAGAGGGAACATTAGTAGTGACCAATGGTCTGTGCAGAGTAGGCACCTTGTGCTGGAATGGCAGGATGACCACTTCGAACAAGGACCATTGGCCATCTGTAAGTCTTAGCCTTTTCATTCCAGAGTCTCCAGTGAATTGTCATTCCATTTCAAGGCCTGCAATTCCAAATTCAGGAATTCCAAGGACTGCTGATGTTTACTGGGTCTGCTGGAGCCTAAAGTGGTCACAACTTGGCAACCCTTGTAAAGTCTAAGTATACTTTGGACCCCCTTGCTGAGACTGGGAGGGTTATGTGGACAGTGCCTCATTTTCTCAAACAGTGGGATCATACTTGTCTAGGTTTGTCATTCCCAAACCAGAGAACTCCCACATTTCACACACTCCTGGGACATCCTTCTAATCACTCCATCATCACCATTTGACTACATTACCACCCACCATATCACCCTTTACACACACACCAGACCACTATTCCGATGCTATGGCCTGAAAATAGGGTAGCTGGCACATACACTTAAGTGTCCCACCCTCAATACCCCCCCCCCGGGAATCATTTTGACCACACATCAACAGAAAGATCTGAGGAGGCACTTATAAATGTGTTCAACTGAATGGGCTTAGATCTCCTGTATGGACAATTAGTGCAGGGAAAGCACCCCAGAGGGAGACTACAGCTGTGATACAAGGATATCTGCAAGCGGGTTCTGAAGGCCTTAGGAATGGACCTCAACAGATGGGAAACCTGGACATCTGAGCGTTCAGCCTGGAGGCAGGCGGTGCAGCATCGCCTCTCCCAATTTGAAGAGACACTTGTTCAGCAGGCCGAGGCAAAGAGGCAATCTTGAAACCAGCAAAGTCAGGGAGCTGGACAGGGGACAGACTGTATTTGTCTTCAGTGTGGAAGGGATTGTCACTCTCGAATTGACCTTCTCAGCCACACTAGATGCTGTTCCAAGACCTCCATACAGAGCACATTACCATAGTCTCTCGAAACTGAAGGATGCCTACAGAATGGGTTTACAGCATTCTCCTGAACAGTAGCGATACCTTATTAAGGCAGTCATATAATTGTATTCAGCTCAACTGCATTCAAGCAGTTCCTCAGATGGTTGTTGTGGGTTTTTCGGGCTCTTTGGTCATGTTCTGAAGGTTGTTCTTCCTGACATTTCACCAGTCTCTGTGGCCGGCATCTTCAGAGGACTGGAGTAGGAACTCTGTCCATGCTGTTGCTGTTTGTTGGATAGTTGAATATTTTCTAGTTGATATCTAAGCTGGGGGAAGTAAACTCAGGTGTGTCATAAATCAGCCTCTACTGTTTTCAACCTATAATGCCTAAAGAGGGCTCCAAACTTATTTGAGAAGCTAAGGAGTTGAGTAATTGGATGACAGGCACCCGAGAAAACCAGATAATCAGGCTCTCAGGTAGGCTTGAAGCCTCAGAAAACTGCTGCCTGTCTGCCACCAACAAAACTGGAATAGGCAGAGGAAGGGCCAGTATCAGCAGCTTCCCATGTTTTGCCCACTCCCTGGGCTCTCTGCCTACTAGCTTTACAAACTCAAGGAGAGCCTTCCTGCTGATCGAGACTCAACTTCTGTGGAAGTAAAAGCTCAAAGCAGTATATACATACAGTATAGTACTAGCAACAGAGCACTCCCGCTCATGCAACTGGTACTACTATCCTGGCTCCAGTACTGTGAGTAAGATATAGTCATCATTCATAACAACGAGACATTGATAGCCTTATCCTCTATGGATTTGCCTAATCCCCTTTTAAAGCCGTCCAAGTTGGTGGGCCGGCGGCGCAGCCCCGTGTAATTAACCTCTTGTTTTCCTCTCCCCGCCCCTCCTCTTTCGCAGACCACCAACCGACGGCTCTTAAAAGCGATCCCCCGCCCGCAGCCCCCAACCAGCACGCGCGGGGGAGCGGAACGCACATTATTCCGTATATGGAACGGAATGCCTCGCCGCCCGACCCCGCCTCTAGCCGGAGTGGCTCTTTTCCCCCTTTCTTTTTTTTTTTCCTTTCTTTTCCTTTTTTTGGTAGCCGCTCCCCTTTTCCTGAGGGATGAGGTAATGCGGGGCTCCGATTGGTCCGGGGGGCGGCACCCCAACAACCCGAAAGGGGCGCGATCAAGGCTATAACTCCCCGCCGCCGCCGAGAGCGGAGAAAGCGCAGCCGGAGGAGCGCAACGAAGGTCGCGCCGACTGCAGGGACCGCCTTTTCCCCCGAAGGGCACCAGCCAGAAACTGCCCCGAAGTCCGGTGGAAAGCGAGCGAGTAACTTCGGTGCGCGGGGGAGAAGGAGAGAGGCGAGGGAGCGCGCCCGGGAGAAGGCGAGGCTGCACCGAGCGCCAGAGTTTCCCCGAAGGCGGGGGGGATCCTCTTTCACTCTTTGCCGGGAGGAACCGCGGGGCCGCGATGTCGAGAGCGGTGCTGAGCCTTTTTGTGCTGCTCTGCAGCTGGAGCCTGGGGGACTTGCTGGTGGAAGCGTGTACCTGCGTCCCGGTCCACCCGCAGGATGCTTTCTGCAACTCTGACATTGGTAAGTGTGCCAATGAGCCTGCCCTCCTCCTCCTCTCTCTCTCTCTCTCTCTCTCTCTCTCTCATTCTCCTTCCCCGCCCCCCCCCGGCCCCGTCTTGCAAGGCTGCAGCATCTGGTGGGTTGCGTGCTGGCGGTGCCAAGTTTATTTGCAGAACCCCGTACATTCCTTGGGAAGGCACGGGCGTGTACGCACACGTGTGTGTGTGTGTGTGTTTCTCCCTTTGCTCCCGAACGCAAAACGGATTTGGTTTAGCCATTAAGTGGGTGTAGTCGCGGTGACGCGAAGTGGGCGAGCGCCGAGCCTTTCCACGAAGCATGCTCTTCGTTACGTCCGTGGTGCTCGGCTGTTTTATAAAGTAGTGAACAAGCGGCTTGGTTAAAAACTTCGAGCAAGCCTCGCTAATTTACACCTCTTTCTTTCTCTCCTTACTGTGGTTTTCTCTTACACATTCGCCAGTTGTACTTAGTTTCGGTGAAATAATGTTCAGGAGGAACCCAGGGTGGTGCAGTGTATAGAGTGGGGGACTAGGATTCTTAAAGACCAGGCTTCGAATCCCCACTTGGCCACGGAAATTCTCTGGGGGAGCGGAATTGGTAAAACTTTAAATATCTCACTTATCCTGAAAGCTCTATTAAGATCGCTATAAATCTCTTCTAACTTGATGGCACAGAACACACACACACATACAAACTGTTCATAGCTCTCTAGAAAGTTCTGTGGTAAAATATAGGGTTATTCTCTCAGGACTGACTCTCTGGAAAAAAAAACTTTTCGAAAAAGGATCCTAATATATTTCTATTTAATTCTGTGCAATATTGGGCGAGGAGCCCTTTGAATGCTAGATACTGTTGGACTCCAATGCCCATTAGCCACAGTAACAATATCCAATAAGCAGAGGAGAAGGAAGTTTTAACTTTTGACCCAGGAATATTTTGGTGTGTATCCAGCCCTACTCTCGGTTAAGTAATGCTGTGGCCTATATCCATTTGCTTGTTGTAGATGAAGTTGTAGTTTGAGTAGACCTGTTTTGATCAATTGTGCAATGATAAACGAACACTGCAGCTGGTTTTAGGCCTGTAACATACTTCCAGATGTCAAAGCTTGCTGCATCATCCAACTTTTCTTATCATGGGAACCAATGCATTTTAAATTAAACTTGAATTTCAGTGATATCCATCTTTGATTTTCTTGCCCTCTCTATATTTTTCTTGAAGAAAACATTGAAAAGTCCTTTGAAACCAAACCTTGTAAATAAAATCATCTCTTTCCTCCCAGCTGTATGACTGGCTGTTCATCATCATTAGAGTGTGCACCTGTCAACTGATTTTGAAAAGTTTTTTTTAAAGGCTGTTTTAGCATAAAGTAAATAAATAAATAGAAAATAGTATGAGATAGAAGTAATTTGCTTCAAGGACTGATACCAAGCAGTGTAAGTATGGAGAGCAGTACTACACATCTTTCAGACCTGTGGAGTATACTTTAAAGTGTGAAGTTTCAAGCACTGTGTGTGTGTGTGTGGTTTTTTTAATGTTCTACCTAGCATTAAGAAATGATAACAAGGGACAAATGATCTGGATGATTCTTCGGAGAGTTCTTTGTTAAAGTTTTAATAAAATGAACTTTTCACAATGGAGTAGGATGAGTCCAGGTACATTTCCTGAGTATTTGATCTGGTTGTTACTAATTAACCCCATAGGTTTATACTTGGTTGATTAATAAAATGCTGCAGATGTGTGCCATTACTACAGAATTCTGTGCTTGGCATGCATTGATGGCTAGCCTGTCTAGCCCCAAACAGCTCTCACCTCATTGTTCCTAGTACTTTGATTGACATTGTTATTACACTGTCATTACCTGCAGGCAGGTTGTACAATACAGACTGGTGCAATTTGTGGCTGCACAGCTGGTATACAATACCTAAGCTCATGCTCACTATACAAATAATGGCAGGTACAGGTTGTCCTCCATAGGTGAAAATCTTTACACAGAGATAAAAGCTTAAATAAGACTGATTTCTGATGTCAGTGTCTCTACTAGTACAAGACCCATTTCAAATTGAGGTTCCAGCCACCTCTGTGGTTGCTTTTTTGCCGTGAGGGTCTCCAGAACTTAAATTAAAGGCTGCTGCCCTGTACATCCTCTGACAACACATTTAGTATCCCACACATTTGATGGCAGCTCCTTTGGATGGTGAAATACATGTGTGGCATACTGTTTAAGCAACCATGTGGAGTGGGAAAATTTGCATGGATGCCTAATAGCAATGGAGCAATGGCAATGAAAGTAAAAGAGAATTTCATATGTGTAAACAGGCCACCCTTTCTCTCTCAATAACCATGCATAGATGGAGACTGGAGGCAGGAAGACAATTAATCCCTTCTGTGAATACACAGGAGTATCCTCATATTGATAAAACTGGTGCTGAGATACTTGCAAGTGTATTGTAAATTTGTTGCTGATGATGAAAAAAGTAGCTTCTTCTGTTTGGCATGAATTGATTTGTTGTAGTTAAACTGGAACCACTTAATAAGTACTGCTCAAAGTTTTTTTTTTTTTTTTTTAAATCCAGACTTGAAGATTTTAAACAAGTTCACTTATTCATGTCTAGTTTAGGCAGTACCTTGAGAGTTCAAAGCCAAGGAAAACTTTGCATGTTAACAAAATGCTGGGAAAGCAGTTTTACTTCAGTAATTTTACACAGGAAAATTCTATAAATGGTATTATACCAGAAAATCTCTTTGAGCAACAGCGAAAATTCAAAGTTCTCAACTCAAAGTTCACGCAAAGATTTTTAATGCTCGTGCTTTCTTTGGTTTGTTAGAGTAGGTGTGTCTGTTCAGAGACCACTGCCAAAGCGAGTTGGCCTTTTTCTGAAAACATTATGGTTTGGAAACCAACTTGTCTGCCTTCTATAGGCAAAACCTTCCCACATGCCTCTCATTTGCTGTGAGAGAGCTTTCTGGAAACAACAATATTAATCTGTGGGGATAAACATTTCCATGGAATTTACAGTCCTTGATTATCCACAATAGATCATGCACACATCATTTTATATCTTTTCTCTGAATATGTCCTTGAATATGTGACCTTGTATGAGTTTCAGCTTCCCATGTTTACAGCCCCTCTGCTCTTATCTACAGTATCTGCCTCTGAAAAATCAGTGCTTATCTTTTACTTTTGTACATCTTGTAGCGGTTTGTCAGTCTGAATTGTTCAACATTCATTTTGTTAAACTGAACTGTTAAGAGCTGTTCAGATTTCAGTCCCACTTTATCTGTCTGTCCCCTCACATTATATTTTCTTAGCAGGAAAGTAGAGGAGAGATTGGGAATGTATAGCCCTCAAAATGTTGCAGGATGTTATCTCCCATAATCCCTAGCTAGCAAAGGCAATGGCAATGCATATTTCGAGTTGCATTTCCAAAATATTGTATCTTAATAACCATTAATTCCTTACTGCTAAAGTAGAGGCATTTTGTCTCTAATGCACAAGCCAATACATGTGAATGTGCATTAAGACATCCTGGCACAGTCTGCTGTTTGTCATTAATCAGCAGGGAACTCCTCGTTGTAGATGAAATTTAGAAAATGCACAGAATGTCAAACTTAGTAGGTCAATGTGTTTTAAACTTCCTGTACAAAAGAGAGTGAGTAAAGAGTTCTGTTTGGATGTAATAACAAATTATACTAATGAGCCAGAGATAACCTCTAAATTGTTCATAGTAGAAATGAACTCTTAATAGGCTAGATCTCTGCTTTGATTCAATGCCAGATCCTGACTGACGACACTGTTATTTCTGTGTATCGGTGGGAATGACCATTGGAGCAGAATTATTCAAGTAATATAATTTAGTATGCAGCAATGTCTGTCTGTCAGAGAATAATACACCTGAAGATAAACGGAATTTCCACTATCACGTGGTTAATTTTTAGTTAAATATGTCAAGTCCATAATTCTATGAAGCACGGTGAGAGATGTGAAGGGCCAAGTTCTTTGTTAAACTACCAACCCTGCCAGCATCTCTTTAGTAAACATTGCCATTCTCCTCAAGAGCCAAAAGAGGAAGAATCAGATCCAAACTTCTAGCAGAAGAGTTAAGTGTTTCCATGGAGATGTGCAGCAGTGCAATTGATCAGTGTTTAAACAGAGTAAACTACCTACTGGTTTATAAAACAAATTGTGTTTATGTAAGAGGAGGCAGAGAAAAGATTTAAGGTAGACGGTAATATTGTATAACTCGTAAAGTCCTAACAAATGCATGCAGGTCCGATTACCAAAAGGGTCTATATAGGGTACATATGGACTTGAAAGTGTTTTGAAGGTTTTCACAAATGGTTACTAGGAGTAACATTTTGACAATTTTTCAAAATGACCTCCATGGTGTGAATGGGTAGTTATGAAATTACCAGTTCCCAGAAGGCAAACTATGAGGTTAAAAGAAAAGTAAGATGCCCAATGACCTAATTACCAGCAGAGGTGATATCTGAGATCTTAAATTCAAAATCTCTATGGAAACACATGCCACCACCTTGCAATAACACCTACTTCACAGAAGGAAAGGTGTTGACACTTCAAAATACATAATCTGGACACAAAGTGCACAGTGAAATCTCAGCCCTAAATGCCAAATGATAGATTTGCTCATTAAAAGCGGAACAAAATTCCCATTTCATAGAAGCCAAACTGCTGCTTTAAAGGAGAGGCATATATAAGCATCTATACTAGAACACATGTACATCAGAGAAAAACACATATATTACTGGTCATGCTGGCTGGGGGATCTTTCCCAGACTCTGATAAAATAGTGATTTCTTCCTCACATATACATGCAAACTCCACATAGGCAAAATGTATTGCAGAACATATAGGGAAAACAAACCTCCTTTCCCCCTCATCTGTTTTAAGCATTTGATGAAGAAACTAACACTGACCCACCTGTAAATGTGCAAGGTAAATACACCAGAAGAAGGGAGCCTGTTTAGAGTTGGTCTCCCTATTATAAAAGATCATATCATCAAGGAAAATTAATGTTTGGTTTAGCAGCCAATAATAACACATGATGCTCCTTTTGGTAGTTATAAAAATCACTGTAGATAGAGGGCATTCAACCCTCAAGGCAAATGTGAAATACACTTGGAGTGGACAGGATTGCAGCCTGAAGTTGATAAACAAATAGTCAAGGAATATCTTGTTAGTTTAAGGTAAAAGTAAAGGTTCCCCTTGACAATTTTGTGTCCAGTTGTGTTCGACTCTAGGGGGCGGTGCTCATCCCCGTTTCCAAGCCATAGAGCCAGCGTTTGTCCGAAGACAATCTTTCCGTGGTCACATGGCCAGTGCGACTTAGACATGGAATGCTGTTACCTTCCCACCGAGGTGGTCCCTATTTATTTACTTGCATTTGCAAGCTTTCAAACTGCTAGGTTGGCGGGAGCTGGGACAAGCGACGGGCGCTCACTCCATCTCCGTCATGTGGATTCGATCTTACAACTGAAGATCTACAGACCTTACAGCACAGACGCTTTTGCGGTTTAACCCACAGCGCCACCACGTCCCTTTTATCTTATTACTTTGGATGAGTTCAAATCTCCAGGGCCCGAAGAGCTGCAGCCAAGAGTAGTGAAGGAACCTGCTAAGGAACTCTCACAACCACTGTCTATTATTTTCATTTTCCTCAAGCTGTGTACCAAGTTCTTCTGGATAGTTCCAAAACAACATGTTTAAATGAAAGTCTCAAAAGTTTCATGGCCGCTGTTTGAGGCCAGGTGTAGCCTCTTAGATGGAGATAGCTGTAGTCTGCAGTTTGCAAGATGCTTGTATGGGAAGGGTGTGGTTACAGCCTAAGGAACATGAATTATCATCAAAAGCTTGCTTTATCTTTTGTTTTATTTTCTTATTGGTCCAATGAAGGTATCACCTGTTCCTCCATTTTTATTGCTTTGATGACCATGTTGCCCTGTCCTGATTTTTTTCTGAAAATTCAAAAAGATCTTGAGCATTAGGCTGAAATTAACATACTGCAATATAACAGGTGAAGCTCTACACCAAGGAAAATGAAACCAAATGCAGTTTCAAGATGGGCAATATTTAGCTCAGTAATACCACTTGTGAGAAGGATCCTGGAATCATTGTAGACCAGAAGCTGAATATGAGCTAACAGTGTGATATGGATGCAAAAAAGGAAAATACTATTTTAGGTTGCATTAACAGACACATCGTCTTCATGTCCCATGAAGTACTCCTTCCCCTCTCACTGGTTAGGTCTCCTCTTGTCTAGTTCTAGACACCACACTTTGAAAAGGATGCTTACAAATTGGAACAGGTTCAAAGGAGGGCAACAAGGATGATCAGGGAGTTGAAAACCAAGCCCAGTAAGGAAATACTGAAAGAACTGGGTATATGTAAACTTGAGAAAAGAAGGGTGAGGGGTGATACGATAACACTTTCATATACTTGAAATATCATCTTAGAGAAGGGGTAGGATCTGTTCTCAATCACACCAGAGTGCAAGACACAAAATAATGGCTCACATTACAGGGAGCCAAATTTTGGTTGACTATCATGAAAAACTGAGTGTGTTACAAGAATGGAACCAATTAGCTTGGGAGTGGTGAGTGTTACACCTCTGGAGGCATTCAAGAGAAAACTACACAACTGTCAGAAATCCTCTGATTTGTATTCCTGCACTGAGCAGGGGGTTGGACTTTATGGACTTATAGCCTCTTCTAGCTCCATTATTTTGTGATTCTAAATTGTCTGCCCAGATTGCTTTATAGCAATTTTATTTATACACCTTTCTCATATTAGTTGTTAATTTACTATAAGGAGGAAGTCCTATTCGGCATTCAGAAAGAAGAAAGATTCTTCACCAAGAATTCTGTGCTACACTGACCAGAAAGGCATCTTTTGTGCTCTACAGATTGGCTATATATTAGCATTTGTACAATAATGTTCTCTCCTCATTATTTTAGTGGCTTATGGAACAGTCTGTGGACATTTGTATGATAGTGAGACCACAGCCTGAACCTTTTCTTTTAGTTCTGCAAAGCAGTTAACCATTAATAGTTGCTGTTCTTAAAAAGTAACTTATTGTCTTGTATTGCAAAAGTAGCTAAAAGTTAGTTTTGAAGGAAATATTTGAATGATATAAGCTGCTGACCTGCCAAATAAAACACACTCTCTCTCTCCCACCACTTAATCGCTGTCTTACTCTACTGGTCTTACTCCTGTGTAAATGTGCAGTGTTGCCTTAACACCCACAGCAGAGCTGAAGGCAGCAGTATGAATCGCTCGCTGCTTAAACCGCATTTTTTTCTCACCAGGGAGTGGGGCCACACACCTTGTAATGCTAACATTTAAAAGTTATGACTATATATCAAAAAAGAGAGAAATTATCCCTGCTTATGTTACAGGCATAATACAGTAGTTTTAGAAGAGGTGTTAGTTTATATTAGTATATCAGGCAAAACCAAAAGAAAAATAAATAAAAACAAAAATGTGGCATGTTAAAGACTAAATGTTATATCTAAATGTGAGCTTTTGTGGACAAGTCCACTTCCTCAGACATCAATCGTAATACAGTACTTTTGTTATCAGAGAAAAGAATTAATTACTGGTAACTACTTATTTGTACTTAATTACTTAATGTCTTCCAAGTTCTGAGTAAGTCTGAAAGGAGACTGACTTCTGCGTAAACATAAATTAAAACAGGCTACTGGTCTCGAACTAGCTGTATAGGAGAAACTGCTTGAAAAGGAAAGGCAGACATGGCATAGCAAAACTCATGAGGGCCACAAAACAGCTCTGATGTTCTCTTCCACACAGGACAAAGATTTTGTTTTTCTATGTAGAATGATGTGCACAAATGCTGTGTTTTCCCTCTTGACAAAGCTGTGATCATTCTAATATTTTTGTTGTTGCAATAAGTTACTTTTTTATACGAGAAGGATGAACTCCTTAGATTGCTGAAGGTGACATATTTGTAGGTTAGAGAAAACTCTTCCTTTGCTTTTCTAGTAAAATATTACAGAATCCTATTTCAGAATTTCAACAAGTAAATTTCAGTTTAGACAAAGAAATGTCCTCTGGCTACACCCATGCTTCAGTTCTTTCTGAGTAAAACTTAAATGACGCGTTTCCTCATATTATGCAAGTTGTTCTCTGGTGTAATGGGTGGATACTGTTCTCTTCATTTCAAGAATTCAGTTGTCTCAGAATCTTCACTTTTTATGCTTCTTGACATAATTCTAGCACATCTGTAGTATAAAACAGACTCCTCCCTCTGCTATTGCTGGCTAGCAGTGTATTTCAGTTCACCAATCATGTTGGCCATGAAATGTTAAGTAATATCCCTACACACTCGAAGTGATATGCTGCCACTAACATGCATTGCTCTGGTGAAGATTTCAATTACTGAGTAATTAGCTTATAGAAGGAACAATTTCATGCGGGTTGACAGTCCTGTGAAATCTTCAGGAGTAAATTCCAACCTCCCAGGTTCAGCTTGGGATCACATTAACAGATGGTGCTTTCAGCTATGCTTTTGTTCAGTAGTAATGTATGCTAGGAATGGGCAGGAGATAGTTTAGTGGCTAGGGGAAGTAGATGAGTGACAGCTACAGGGACTGCCTTGAGGATTTGAGAGTAGTTGGTGTCTTCTGGAATTTGGACTGTAATGTGTTACTAGTCAAAATATTTTTCTTCTAAAAATGTAATGGACGGTTGTGTGTATTGCAGCATTACATAATGCAATACTGAATGTTTCTGTTAGTATCCAGTTACCACTGCACATGATTACTCCAGGTCTCCTGTGGGAAGAAAATTCACCAAAACCCCACCATAGACCAAGACAGATGTTCCAGCCTTTACTCATTGAACAATTGCCTCAGACTCAGCAGGACTGCTTCTTCCCTTCCCTTTTCTGTAGTCTCCCTGCCTGCTCCAGCCTTGGCATTGGTTTCCATAATATAAAATGAGACTGTGACTCTATCTAAATATATATATATAAATGTATGCATGTGGTGCCATGAGGAGGGGAAAAAAACTTTTTCTTTCTTTCTTTTCTCAGCTGAAATACCAGAATATGGGTACAGTGGTGCCTCGCTAGACAGTTACCCCGCATGACAGTTTTTTCACTAGACATTGGCTTTTTGCGATTGCTATAGCGATTCACAAAACAGTGATTCCTATGGGGGAATTTTGCTGGACAATGTTTGGTCCCTGCTTCGCAAACCGATTTTTGCTAGACAACGATTTTGACAGCTCCCTCCGTACTTGCAAACAGGTGTTTTTGGGACCTAAGCTTCGCAAGACAGCAATTTAAACAGCTGATCGGCGGTTTGCAAAGCGGCTTTCCTATGGCCGATCTTCACTAGACAATGACGATTCTTCCCCATTGGAACACATTAAACAGGTTTCAATGCATTCCAATGGGGAAATGCTTTTCGCTAGACAATGATTTCGTTAAACAGCAATTTCAGTGGAACGGATTATCATCCTCTAGTGAGGCACTACTGTATTAGTATTTTCAGCAGCATATTTTTCTTTAAATTGATCCAGGCTTTTAGAGACTAGGATAGGTAGGTGGGATATTCTGGGTACTAAATTTCCAACATCTAATTTCTCTGTACCAAATAATTTTCTCCATTGCTTATGAGACTTCTCCCAAACCGTATTTTCTGAATCACATTCCCTTTGGTAGCAACACTGCTTATCTATACCAAGAGCATTCCGGCTCTTGTTTAACTACATTTAGCATTTTTATATTACACAAAGTTTTTCACACATTGCAGTAATCAGTAGAACAGCCTTGTTAGGTATATTGATATTATCTCAGGCTGAAAGGATTGCTTGCAGTATTCCTCCTAAGCTGCAGGGCTGCACAACGCTGCATCACTGTTATGCAGCCAAGCCCGTAATGCTGCCCATTTGCTTCTGGTCACATTCAGAACACTATGATTGGGGGATGGAGCCCTGTCCCAGCTTTAATAGAGGGAATGCTGATTGCTTGCTTAAGATAATCTAGTAAATTTAAGACAGAGATGAGCCCTGGCTTTCCTCCTTTATAGCCTTTCTCATAGGTATACCAACTAATCACACAGTTGTTTTTCCCCTACATTGAAATCAATCAATCCCATCACCTTGTGAATTGAATTTACAGTGGTACCTCGATTCATAAACTTAATCCGTATTGGAACGGCATTCGTATGTCGAAAAGTTCATAAGTTGAGGCAAACTTTCCCATAGGAATGTAATAAAACCATTTAATCCATTCAGGCTGTTTTTCGTTCGTATGTTGAGGCGCAGTTCGTAGGTAGAGGCATTAGTTCCCATAGGAACTAATGCAAAGCTGGTTAATCCAAACTCTACAACTAGGGGGTGAATTTTTTATTTTTTCTTCTTTTGACCTAAGATGAACTTAGGTCAAAAAAGGACAGGAAAGGTTTGCTTTTTTGTTGTTCATAAGTCGAGGCTCCGTTCGAAAGTCGAAGCAAATTTTTGTGAATGGAACCGTTCGTAACTCGAATCGTTCGCAAATGGAGACGTTCGTAAGTCCAGGTATACCACTGTATATGGAAAAAAATATAATTTATGTAATAACCTGCAAAAGGGCTAGGGACAAAATAGTATTCATTTTAAATACAGGTCTTTTCAGATATTAGAAAATCTATGTACAGTATTATGAATTTTTTCCTTGTAACACATGGAGATTTTCTATATAAACCATGAATGTGGAAGCCCTTGTTTCTTGATTAAAAGTAGAAAAGCTGCTTAACTAAACAGTCAGTGTGGAAAAATGGGCAAAAGGAAGTTATTAAAATAAATAGGCAACAGGAGGGGAATTAAACTAAAATACAGAACAGCAAATCAACAGATCCCTCAAACGTGAAGATGCCTTATATTGAGTCAGACTAATCTAGGCCAGGATTCCTTCATCTGATTGGCAGCAGCAGCCCATCCTTTCAGACCGAAGCACCCCTCCCCCACACTTCTGCCATCCTTTGGTATAGGATGTAAATGTGGGCCTTCTGGGGTTGTATTCTGGCCTTCTGACTTTCCCCAGGTGTCTCTGTCACCCTGTAACACTTCTGCCCAATAGTGTTCAGACGTTTTAATCAGCCTTTCCTTATTTTGGAGAAGGATGAAATGTATCTCCTAAGGCTGTAAAAGGTTGTAAAAGCTCTAAGGTAAAATATACATTTTAGATTCATCCTTTTGTCTTTGGTCCCACCTATCACTGAAATGTGGCCCACAACTTTTTTGAAACTTAATCAAGCTAAAAGAGGTTTATCACTCTTGTTTTAAAGGGAAATGTCTGTGGTTGGATGGTCTACCTCTGAACTAAGGGCCTTTCTCTCCTAAGTTTAATATAAAATAATTTGAAGTAAGATATTTTTCCAAAAAGTAGATTTTTAGAAGCAGAGATGCCTGTTCCAAGGCAGGGTGTTCCTCACCGAGCTTGCCACAAAAAAGTCTTTGTTAGCTTTCTCTCAGTGGGAAGCCCAAATTTTTAAAATAGTGCGTTCATAATGATTTAATTAAAATGAACACTCTGAAACAATTTTGACTCAACTTAAGTATGCATTTTTGAAGTTTGCACCTTAAGCAAAGTATGTGGGATTTTTCCTGTCTGTACAGGATTTCAGAAGATTCAAAGGCAAACATAGCTAAGTGGTTTAGGTATGTGGCTGCAGAGCCAAAGTTTGGGAATTCGATTTCCCCTGTGCCTCCTTGACAGGGGCTTGATGTTCCATAGGGTCCCTTGCATCTTTCCAGTTCTAAGATGATGATGAAACCTAAACATTTGAGGATCCCTGTTTTACACTCTGATGCTGCACAGCGTCCTGAACAGTTAAGAATTACAGAATCCAAATGAACAATTCAAAGTGCTGTTTTAATGTATAAAGCCCTAAAAGGCCTGGTTCCAAGCTATCTGAAGGACTGTGTTTCCCATTATGAGCCAGCTTGGGTGTTAAGATCATCAGGAGAGGTCTTTCTCTTGTTCTTATCACATTTACAGGTGCGTCTGATGGGGACAAAGGAGACAGCCTTCTCTGTTGCTCCTCCCAGACTCTCGAATTTCCTCCCACAGGAAGCCAGAGTGGCCCCTTCTTTGCTTTCCTTCCACAGAATGGCAAAGACCTTTCTCTTCAGGCTAGCCTTCCTTCAGTAATCGGCTACCTGTGTGATTTTTAGATGGATTATATGCGTTACTGCTTTGACTGGGTTTTTAGCACTACTTGGGTCCGTTTCTCAGAGTGGTATTTGTTTCTTCCCTTTTAATATTTGTATGCTTATTGTTTTAGCTTTATTATTGGCTTTTAATGATGTATGCTGCCTCTTTATGCTCACTGTTCTTAGCTTTAAATATCAGCTTTTAATTATGTAAGCCACTGTTGTATACTCGTTATGTCATAATCTGCAAAAGGGCTAGAGCAGCAATTTATAGTCTTTTCAATGAATGTCAGTAACTGGAAGCACGAGGGGTTTGGACAACTGAGAAATGGGGTATGTGGGGAGATTTGTTGACAGTCTGCTTTGAGGGACTGGAGAAAGCTATAGCCCATCTCCCTTCAAAAGTGTTCACTGACAGGACTGAACATCATTCAGTTACCTCTTGCTGCAACTGCTTCTTTAGTACTGCACTGTCCTAAAGAGTTAAGCAACATTGGGGGACTGGGAACCAATTTCTTCAGCATCACCAGCTTTGGAAATGCTAAAAATGTTAGAAACAAACAAAGTCAGAAATGCCCAGACAACAACTTCTAGTCTATCTTGGATTTCGGCTTTTGGAGAGTGGCTTGGAGACCCCTGCAACTTAGCCGTGCCA
The DNA here is from genome assembly GCF_051106095.1 of Pogona vitticeps. Taxonomy (NCBI): domain Eukaryota; kingdom Metazoa; phylum Chordata; class Lepidosauria; order Squamata; family Agamidae; genus Pogona; species Pogona vitticeps. The sequence goes on along the minus strand of NC_135787.1, from coordinate 169,490,947 downwards.
ATAAATAAATATGTAAAGTAAAAATTCTGCTCTTAGAAACCTCTACTAGTGAAAAAACAATTTCTAAGGGTTAAAGGGAAAACTTTGCACTATGGGCACTTGGGTCACATCCTGCCTGTAGGTTGCACTCTGCAGAGTGTTGTTCTAGAGGTAATAGTATTCTGTCATAATTTAATCCTGGCAGCCTTGTGCATTCAGCTTTCCTAGCTTTTTGCTGGATCTTTCTGTATTTCTCCCTACCTTTGCTTTATGTGTTTGAAGAACACTCCATAGGATACATGCCCACTTTCTTCTGTGTGTATCAGTGATGGGCGATTTGTGGCTTTCCAGGTATTTGTAGTACAACTTCCATTATACTTCACCACTTGCTATGCTGGAGAGAGCTGTGGGAGTTGCAGTACAACAACATCTGACTGCAGCTTGCTCCCTTCTGGTTTGTTGATGAGACTGTACAGTCAAATGTTCAAAGAAGTATGTAAGAACCTGTTTATGCTGGTATACTCTCTTAAAAGCAGCCAGGACAATTTCAGGTTAGAGGTAAGCTGTTACAGGAGTATATAAAGAGGAAAAAATCTCACCTGGTAAATAACGTCCTCAGTTAAAATATATGTTCTTGCTTGCTATAGAAGGACAGATGTCATGAGCAAAGGTGTAAAATATCAGGAAAACCTTATTGATGCAGTCAACAGATCTGGTGTTGAGGATTTCACTGGAATATTTATTTTCATAAGATAAACTGTCCAGTTTAAAAATGGCAATTGAAAACCAATGAAACCTATTTTCTAGGGTACCCAGTATATTAAATGAGCTGGCTAAGAACAGTACAGTATTTCTTCACACCCTGATGGTTTTCTGTACTTAGCATGCTAGCTTGTAGATGGGTAGGATTCCAGTCCTTGTTGAAAAACCAAGATAGAGGTCTCTGGCAGCAAAATGAATGTTGAGTATGAATAGGCCAAATTCTTGATGGTGTTTACACAAGCACTTTCTAAAAGAGAAACAGTACTTGTAGAGCAGTGGTGTCGAACTGTGGCCCTCCAGATGTTCTTGGCCTTCAACTCCCAGAAATCCTGGCCAGCAGAGGTGGTGGTGAAGGCTTCTGGGAGTTGAAGTCCAAGAACATCTGGAGGGCCACAGTTCGACACCACTGTTGTAGAGCAAGACATATTAAACAGCTCAGAGGTGTGTTTTTTAAGCCCTTCGCAAAGGGTTACATTAATATACAATTGCCTTGGTCTCATTCTTCTGTCAGCTACTGAAATGGGAGATAATCAGTGCTGAACAGAGCTCAGAAAAGTTAGGTACTATGTTGACTTGCAACCCCCAGAGTTTTCCAACTCTGAGAGTTGTAATCCAAAATAGTAATATTTCAAAAGTCTTGTGCTTGATCAATGATCCCTCTGCCATTCCATCAAACCAAACATAGGTACAGATTCCGCCCCCCCCACAACACAGAACACAACTATCACATACTGTACTTGGTTTTCCTGTGGACTAAAAAGAATGACAGTTTTCAGGAGTTAACTACCCTTGAGCTTAGAGGAAGAGCAATATGTGACTAAAATAATATTTCCCATTCATAGTTCTCCCCCTAAAAATTAATTCAGAATTAAATCTTCAGTAGGCAAGTTTACTGTGGAATCAGAGCCTCTGTCTCTACTTTTAGCTTTTACTTTTAATGATACCCATTGTCTCCACAATTTAACTATTAACTATTTCTTAACTATTTCTAGTGAATTACTCCTAGCCAGAATTTAGACGGTAGGCTCATTTGCCAGTGTTAACTCTAACGGCCTGCTGTATTAAATTGTTTGTCTTCCTGCAGTTTATTTGACACATAATACTGTAAGATGGTCTTTTGGCCCCCAAAATGTGAGCGAGTCCTAGCCTGGAACATGGATTAGCACTGTGGTCCGGTGGCCTAATGATGTCATATGTGCCTTTCCAACAGTGGACCTGAGCTCTAGCTGGGGATTTATTTTCATTTTCATGAGCACTAATCTCATTCAAGTAATCTTTCTAAGAATGGAGTTCTTTAATGCTTGTTCTGCAGCAAGTACCAGTGGGGAGAAAAGTATATTTGGCTGAAAATGATGCAGATCTAATGGTGAGTAAGAATTAGCATGCTGTGTTCATAAAAAGAAAAGCTGCCAGGATGCATTGGGGTGATTGCAAAAGGCAGAAACGACAACCAACAGCAGTCCTCTGGAATCTCGGCAGACTTGAATGCAGATTGTGTTTTTTCTTGAACACAACTTGGCACAAAGAATGTTGTGGAAGTGTCACATTAGGAATTTTAGTTCTTAATTGAGAACTTAATCTTAATTGACTTTTATGGAGGATGGTTAAAGAGCAGAGTTGTATTTGCTAAGATTGCCAGTTCTTTGCTATTGTATCTGTTACATCTGTGACCAGCTGGAGCATAATGTGGTCAGAAAAGGATAATAGTTCCCCCAATGCTTTGCATCATAGCAACCTTCTTTAGATGAACTAGATTACGTTAATAATGATTATGTTAATTTATATTTTGGATGTCTGACCTTTCCAGATTCCTTGACATTGTGTCAGACCTTTCATCTGGAAAATAACATCCAATTGTGCTTTGAATTTAAAGGTAAAGGTTCCCCTTGGCATTTTTAGTCCAGTCGTGTCTGACTCTAGGGGGCGGTGCTCATTCTGTTTTTCAAGCTGTAGAGCCAGCGCTTGTCCGAAGACAGTTTCCGTTGTTACATGGCCAGCGTGACTAGGGAACACTGTTTTACCTTCCCACCGAGATGGTACCTATTTATCTACTTGCATTTACATGCTTTCGAACTGCTAGGTTGGTGAGGAGCTGGGACAAAGTGACGGGAGCTCACTCGGTCGCGTGGATTCGGTCTTATGACTGCTGGTCTTCTGACCTTGCAGCACAGGCTTCTGTGGTTTAGCTTGCAGCTAAGTTTTAGGTAAAAATAAGTGGTAAATTTAATATACCATACAGTATTTGGAAGATGAAAGACATATCTTAAACAAATAGCTTTACATTTTTGCCCTTTCTCCTACAAGTTTAGGGCATCAAACATGGCTCTCATCTACTCATTTTATCTTGCGAAGCAGATTGATGCTGAGAAATACTCAGAGGGCAACATGCACCTGCTAAGCTTCATGGTTCAAATCTACCCAGTCTTAATCCACATTCTAGTTATTATACTACATGGGCCATTTTTACATAAAACAAGCTCACAATAGTTCTTGTAAGGCTAAACTTTCCTCTGCCTTGTGAATAAATGAACATTATTCCTCAAATTAAATGTGTCTTAGCCATCTAGAGGTGTGTGGGAATTCTAAGAAAAAAAAACATTACTCATACTCATATAGCTCTTAAGGAATGGTAACATTCGTGCAAGTGAAAGATACTTTAAGATGTTCATTTAAAGATGTGCAGATATGAACAGATGGCCATTGCTATTAATGTAGGTACAGTACACTGTATGTTCCTAACAATGATATTCAGGTTGCCATCAATATTTTAGACTTTAGTTCTGGGGGTGACTAGGTAACACCTTCAGTGTGTTTTCTAACCCAAATGCCTGCCTTGTGCATGCAGCGTCAGAAATCAGCAATGACCTTGATGACTTCTGAGTGTGCTCACTTGTCTACTTTGCTGTCTGACCATCCTGGCAATTATCTAGGAAACTGATCCACCCCGGCCTCCAAAGCCCATGCCCCTTAATGTTGTGAACAGTATGTGAATGCAGTCAGGAAACTTTTCCCGTGCCCTGAGGAGTGCCTGTGTGCCACATCCACGACCTTGGCTGAGCGGGAGTGAAAGAATTGCTGTGCAGTCACTTAGCCAGCTTTTTTATTTTCATTAATAGGTTAATTAAAATTCTGCCTCTCTCTTCACCCTATAGTCATACTTCAGTCTTGGAAGGGAAGGCTCTCTCGAGGGCACAACTGTGGGGCAACATTTTGTGGTTTCCATGGAAAGAATGAAATGGCCAGTTCTTAACTTCACTGTACCTCTGTTTGGATGAAGGGGAATAAGGCATGCAACTTCAGAAGTGATGAGCACCACACATGCATTTTTTCAAAATAATGTAAGGGATGAGTAGTAAAAGATAAGGAGTAACGTATAAGCCAAACTCCTGTTGCTTTGCATAGTACATCACACTAGAGTAGGCAAATTGAATCAATGAGGCTTTGGTGAGTCAACTCCTCCATAGTTCCATTGATTTAAACGGGCCTACTCTAACTCTAACTACTCTTACTTTAGCATAATAAATTACAGCTAGAGAAGGCCTGTTTGAATCAATGAAACATATGGAGGGGCTGACTCACTAAATCTGCATTGATTCAATGAGTCAACTCTAGTGTAATTTACTACATTAAGCAACAGAATGTTGGCTGTAGTTTCCTTGTGGTATACTTGTACTGTATATGCACCACATGTAAAGCAATATGCATATGCCCAAGTACCTGGCCCTAAAAATGCTGTTTATGACTCTCAGTAACTTAGGTAGGTCTGAATCAAATTCATAAAATGATTTATGTTTTGAGAATGAAGGCATTACAGTGGTGGCCTCGCAAGACGATTTTAATTCCTTCCATGGAAATTGCTGTCTTGCGAAAACATCGTCTTGTGAAACCCAGTTCCCCATTGGAATGCACTGAAATCTAATTAATGCATTCCAATTGGGAAAAAAATCACTGTCTTGCGAAAATTATCCATAGAAGAAAGACATTGTCCTGCAAAACACAGTTCCCCATACCATCTTGGGGAAAAGCAATCCCCTCACCTGCACTGCCTTTGGAAATTCAATGGGTCTCAGATAGCCTTCTCCCTCTTTCTCTTTCTCCCTGTGCACTACTAGAGGATTGTGAGAGGAACACTTAGCCCCTGATGGGGGTCCCGCAGGGTACCCCAAAACACTGAGGAGCTCTCTTGGCCTCTGGCAGGACTGGGACTGTGCAGCCCTGTACTGAGTGGGAGGTGCAGCCAGGGGGTCACAATGACTTGGGGGGTTAGGGGACAGAATGGGGTAGGAGATTCAAGGGCCATTCTAACTGATACCTTGCAGGGGAAATACCATGTCATAAAAATGGTTTTCCCAGATGGAGGCTCATCCAGTGCAGTTTGGGTGTGCTGCTGAGCCTTGTGATTTCCCTAAATGTGGGGAACGCAGCTGCATAATTTATGTTAATAAGGGGATTACATTTATGATTTCCCTGTTTTTTTTTTTTTTAACAATCTCTTTATCCTTTGGTTTCTGGCTATTTTCACCACTCTTTTATCATTTCAATTTGTAACCATAGCCCCATTGACAGTGCTTTGCAAGGTGGCTTCTCCCCCAATTGGAACACATTAATTACATAAGACCTACTTTTTTATCCCAAAAAGTGGGTGGGGGGGAAGTGTATGCTGGTGTTATTCCAGGAGGCAGATCCTGAAAAGCTAGCAACATACACTTTCGTCCCAGCAGCATATACTTTTTTGGGATAAAAAAGTAGGTCTTATGTAATTAATGTGCTCCAATTGGGGGGTAAACTGTCTTGTGGACCTAGGACCTAAACATCGTCCAGCGAAAATTGCCCATAGGAATAAGAAAATTGCCCATAGGAATAATCGTTTTGGGAAGCACAACTTTGCTCAAAAAAAGTCACTGTGGGAAGCACAACTTTGCTCAAAAAAAGTCACCATCTAGTGAATTCATAGTTTTGCTAGTGAATTCATCGTTTTGTGAGGCAATTGTCTTGCAAGGCACCACTGTAGTTATCAGAAGTAGGTTCCACTGAGATCTATGTGCTAAATGAAATGGTTTGCTTGGTCACTTACATGCATTAGAAAGTGCTCTGTACTATCTGTTTTCTATGAACAACCTTTTAACAGATCATTATTTCTTTTTTTATAGAGTAATACTGAATTTTACAGAAAGTGAAGTAGAATCAAAGTTAAGTTTTTGGTTTTGATGTAAATTGATTCCAGCAAATCACTACATTTACGAATTTGTAAAACTTCAAATAATGACCCATACAGGTTTTTTGGGTAGAAGTGGTAAGAAGACAGACTGTACATAGCAAATTTTATTATACAAGCAAGCAAACAAATAGCTTTCTGTACTGAGGGTTTTTATGTGCATGGCAGTGTTCGGTCCACATTAGTGCAGGATCAGCAGTATGGAGAGTAGAATAACATAGTTTCCTGGGGAATTGTTTCAAAAGCACTGTACAAGTATTCTGTGAAACAGACATAACAGTGAAACACACTTATACATACATTAAAATAATTATCCATCTATTGTATGGGGAAAAATGATATACTTGTCAATCTTCTTAAGGTTGATTAGAATGGCTAATTAGTGCATAGTTGCCATAGACAAGCATATATGCTGGGACTTTTAGCCCATGGGGAGTCTGTTTTGCATTTCTGCTGCTATATGCAGAGTTCAGCATCATAACCTTCACAGTGTCTTCACTAGCTGAAGTGTCATCCACAAGTATATAATTTTTTTTCTGTGACTAAATACAAGATGAACTTCTCATATTTTTTCTGTCCGCTGCTTCGTTCCATTTTTTGTGAGAACTGTATTGCACTATAGAGGCAGAAGCAAACTAAAGTTGTTTTTATGTCTGTTTAAGCAGTGACTGGTATCTTGTGTAGCTTTGCCTGCTTAGTGGGAATGATGTCACTAACTCTGGCAGACTGAATGCTACTTAAAGAGTTCCTTTTTCAATTCTGGACTGTGCCAACCTATGTACAGTGATATGAACTCTTGCGCATGCCAGTGTTGAAAAGGAATTTTTAAATTTGCATCAATCTGCCATAGCTGGTGACATAACTCTTATGTACCAGGCATCTGGTACATAACATGCACTTGCAGGTTCCTTTACAGAGGTTTGTATTTAAGACATGAAGCTTTGAGAGACTTTGAGTTGAAGTCTATCTTTGACAGGCTTCTCAGCAGAACATACTTGTGTCTCCTCCTCCACACTTCTCTTTTAGTCTACAGTGGGGTCTCTACTTACGAACAGTTCTACATACGAACTTTTCGACTTATGAACCAGCCCAATAGGAAATTACATACTCAACATACGAACTTCCCTCGAGTTACGAACAGGAAAAAAGTGCCCCGTCCCTCCCCTTAGAGGCTTCTGGAGGGGAAAAAAAGGTCAGAAACTTAAAAATAAATAAAAGAAAGTCACTTGCCAGGCCTTGGTAGCCCCCGAACTGCAGGAAAAAGAGCAGCAAACAGATAAAAGCCCACACCAGAAGGGAGCCTGGCAGCCATTTTGTGCTTTTCTCTGCTCCTGCCCCCTCCTCTCCCCGCCTAACAGCTGATCGGCTGGCTCTGAAGAGGCTTGGGGAGGCTTGCTCAGCACCTAAAAAAACTGCCTGTGTGTCTTTGTGCTGAAAAAATCAGCACAACATGCTTTAAAACATGCTTTAAAATTGGCTTCATTGAAAAAAAAAGATTTCAAAAGTGTTTTTAAAACTGTTCCCTGCCTCCCCCCTCCTTTCCTGAACTTTTCTTGACCTAAGAAAAAAAGAAAAAATTATCCCCCTCTAGTGGCAGAAGGCGGAATAGCAGCTTCCCATTAGTTTTCCATTAGTTTCTATGGACGGAAAAGAGCAGATACTGATTAAATGGTTTTCAATGCATTCCTATGGGAAATGCAGATTCGACATACGAACTTTTCGACCTATGAACCGCCTCCCAATATGGATTAAGTTCGTAAGTAGAGACCCCACTGTATTTGGATTCAGACATAATACCTGAATACAACCTATATGTACGAGTCCAGCAGATGCAGCAAAAGATTAAAACAGATAAGTAACATTATTTATCCAGTGCTAGAAAGATATAACATCCATTGGCTGCTGAAACCTTCTGAAGAAACAAAAGGTGGCACTACTAAGAAGGCCATTTCTGAAGTTTTGAATCAAGACGAAGGGGCTTTAAATCAAGATGCTTGGAATTACAAACACCAAGGGGATTTTATAATTTGGTCTACTGGGTTTACTGAATCTGATGCCCAGATTATTATTTTATGTCTTCAAGATAAACCCAGATTGCAATTTGCCTTGCCACTATGTACATACATAGTATTGTACTGTGCTGCAGAGGGGAATGATAATGTTGTAGATGTCTGAAAAACTGAGACCTTCTGCCCTGTCAAGATGGTGTTGTTCTCTAGCAGTGATTACCTAGATGTATAAATATTCTGACAGTTTTGTTCTTAGGAGGCTTCTTTTTTTCTGGAAAAATGTTGGTGACACTTTTAACTTGCCTCCCCATCTGCCAAACCTTGGGGATAGTTTAGCCCTTTTGGGTAGTATCCTGCTGAGCTTCTTCTACGCAGCAGATCCAGCCAGCATAGTAATGCAGGATTGTGCTATTTGTGCAAGATTTGTTATTGCAAAATGGCAATTATTTTTTCATGGAGATCACCCTTTGTGCAAATGGCAGGATCACATGTTATGCTGCTGGGACTTTTTGCTCAGTGGAAACTCAATAGGATACTTGGCTTTCTTTTTTGCTGTAGGATTTTCTTCTCTCTCTTTTAGCTATATAAGTGACATGGATAGCTACAGCCAAGAAAGCAAACTTTCCTAATGAACACACTTTGAACACAGGCTTAAATTTATAGCAAATGAAACAAGACTCAATCAGCATTTGTTAGCATAAAGATCCATATGTTTTTGGTGTAAAGAAATACCAATTAATTCTAGTTGTAAAGAAAAGATACAAAGAAATTGCCCCAAACATAACTGAAGTCATGTCAGAAGGCAATGGCTATTTGAAACTGTGGCACATACATGAGGGAGAAAGTCTCAGTACACAGAGGTAAGGAAATACCTCTGACACAAGCATCTTTGTAATTAATTCTTCTACAAGACAGTTCTGTTGTCAGATGTACTGAATCTACAAAGAACATTACCTTCATTTAGTTGTTAGATGCAAGATTTGTACATTACTTGAAGATAAAAGGTACCTTCCTAAACTTGCCCCCCACCAGCAAGCTGGGTACTCAGTTTTTACCAACCTCATAAGGATGGAAGGCTGAGTCAATGTTGAGCTGGCTAACGAAGCCCGTTGGGATCGAACTCAGGTCATGAACAGAGTCTTGACTGCAGTTTAACCACCACTGCACCCACAAAACTCCTTGTGATGAGGAGACAATAATTGTCACCCTTTCAAAAGGTGGAAAACACCAGTAAGAATACCCCCACAGAAGGATGGGAAACTTTTAGCCTCGGGGGGGAAAATACAGATGTAGGAAGAGTGTTCAGATGTTGCTTCTGAGCACTAGTGGGCAGGGTCAAGAACAGAGCAGGAAGGGATGGAGCAATGTGATCGGAAATAATGTAATTCTCACAAATTTTGACATTTATTATTCGTTCATACTGAGCACAACACAACGTTATGCCTGCACGTACCATTCCAGCATGCATTACACAGCCTTTTTTTTTTTTTTGAAAAATTTTGAGGCTGGAAAAGTATTTGTTCAATTGTAAAAGTATTTAAGAACAGGACATTTTAAAGTTTTAATGCCTTTCAATTTCTTCTTGCTTCTGCTTGAGATTTTGAGATCAACTAGCAGCTGCACTCGGACCCATTGCTTGAGAGTTCCCAGTCCCTACTGTATAGCAGCAGCCCCCATTTCATTTTGTGAACCTTTAGGGCTCAGTGGTTTAGATATCGGGCTGCAAAGCCAGAGGCTGGGAGTTCCGTCCCTCACTCTGCTTCCTAGGAGCAGAGCCACCCTGCATAGTCAAGGGCAAGTTGCACAGTTCCAGGATGTCCCCCAGAAGAAGGGAATGGTAAATCTCTTCTGAGTATTCTTTACCTAGAAAATCCTGGGAAAAGGTAGCCATAAGTCAGAATTGATTTGGTGGCACACTATTATTTTTTACTTTTAAAAAATAATTCCTCAGAAAGTGCACTTTCATCTTTTAGAAGTAGAGTGCACATCCTTATTACATCTCCTGTCCGCCTTGATGAAGATAAAAGGATAATTGCACGTGAGGGTGGGACTGCTAAGCATGTGAGTAGCCAACAGGACAAAGCATCTTTAATCACTGGCAAATTCTCAGATTTATGCAAAGAGAACATGCTGCAGTTGTAGTGCATAAGTTGCATCCTAGTGAAATATATATGTGTATATTCCTTTTGGCTTGGACAGCTGCTAAATCTATCATCTTGGGAAGGTTTTCTGATATGCAAGAAAGAATTTGTGGGGCCCACCCAGTCCCCCTACTGTCTATCCATGTTTCCAAACACCTCTTTGACTAACTGCTGTAGCTCCTACGTGCAAAAATGTGTGCAAAACATGTGATCAGTAAAGTCTAGTCTCTTTGCAGAAATATCTGGCACTTGTCCCAGTAGGGTGAGGTTTTGGAGAAAGGAGAGATGGCCCTCTGACATGCCAGGGAAGAATTGCCTCAAGCTTAGGGCTCTGCATCTTGTGAAAGGTTGTACTGAAAAAATAAAAAATAAAAAGGACGGGCAAGTTTCATACTTTTTGTTAGAAATTCACTCCTGACATTTCACTAAACTAATGCGGGTTTTCTTTTTTTTAGTCTGATGCCCCTCTACTTTGATTCCACAGGATTGCAAGGAGCATTACAAGTAAAGGAATGATAAAAAGCAAAAAGGATAGTTTATACAAGATAATTATATATTTATTAGTAATAGGAGCAGTGAGACCAGTGCATAAAAACATTTCAGAAGCTACATTTTAGTCAAAATACGTTTTGCTTAATTTCCTATGCATTGTAAGAGAGCTGCAGTTCTTCTATAAATTAAAAATGGTGACTTTGTATAGAAAAACATAATCCTGAAACATACCGTATTTTTCGCACCATAAGACGCACTTTTTTCCCACAAAACAGGGGGGTGGAAAGTCTGTGCGTCTTATGGAGCGAAGAAAACAGATTATATTTTCCTGTTTTCTTCTCCTAAAAAATTGGTGCGTCTTATGGAAAGGTGCGTCTTATGGAGCGAAAAATACGGTAATTGTCCTACCCGTTCTTTGGCTGTTGCTTTGAAATGTAGGCTATATAGCTTCTAGTCAGAGAGGCAACTTGGTATTTTATTTAAATAATGAACATGGAATATGTTGCCCTTTCTATTAATTTTCCTTTGCAAATTACGTTCCATTGAAACCAAGCCATATTTGCTTATAAACTCCCAATTTGTTTGCCATGTGAGTGTTCATTTGGTGGCTTGTGAAACAATAAATACCAGATGCATATTCCAGCAAGGCAGTAAATGATCCCAGAGCAGTACATTCTCAGTTCCATGTTTCATTAAAATGGCATATGGTTTCTGTTGGCTTTAATTGATTTTCTCTTCGGCCCTCTGTACGTTTAGATATACTGGTTTCTTAGAAATGTGAGAATGTGCATCTGGCCCATCAGATTCAGCCACTCCTTCTTTATTTCCTAGTACAAAGGCTCAATTTTGAGGTGGTGTTAGGTGACCATAATGGAGATTATATGTAGTCAGTAATTTCCTGGTGTATTTTAATATGATAAACGAACAATGGGTTACATTAATTTAAATACTGATTCAGATGTGCAGAGAGGTATATGGTGTATATTCTCCTTGGTCAGTTATGTATCATAACTGATTACCCACGCTGGATCGCTTGTTTGAAAATATCTGTACACTAACTTTTCCATGCATGTGGAAAATGCACATTTTAAGAAGTCACCACACATAATCCTCAACATTTCAAATCTTTTATTAGTAAGTTTGACCAAAACCTAACAGCCCAGGTTGCTTAAGTCTGACCTGTCTATTTGGTCTGACAAGAGACAGAAGAGAATCAGAACTGAAGAACACAAAGAAATGCACAAGGATCAGCAAGCCTATAATTTTTTAAAAATCAGGCAGTCTTCAGTTACCCAGACTACTATTGTGCCCATGTGGGGCTGAGAGGCACTTTGACAAAATGAAGATCCTTATCAGACTTGTTATTCTAAGGGATGGTGTTTTCTTCACCTTTTTTTTTCTTCAAGAAAAATCAAAACTTTCCAGTGTCTTTCTTTTTTCTCATTCCCTCTGCACAGTCTTGTCTGCTGCCTCTTCCTAGGCTAGCTTGTAGAACTACCTCAGCCCTCTGTAAATGCTTCATCCTACACCTCTACAAATGTTACTTCCTGTGTTTGGTGAGTACACAGCTAACTGTGGCTTTGTTTCCTACCAGATCAATTCATATATGGGTTCATGTTTTTCTCTTACTGACAGATACATGCTTTACGCATTCAGGTTTGAACAAAAGTTTCCCTGTCACTTGAAAAAATGGTCTGTCCTCCCAGCTGTGCAAATGACATTATCCATCACTGTGCACCACTTATAAAGTACCTTGACTTCTTCTTTGTGCTCCCTTATAAAAGAAATTCCCCTCCGCTTTTTCCACACAGACACAAAGTATGGCAGTGTGCTAGCCCTTTGGGATAAATGTTTGTGTATCTAAAGGTACTTAAAAACTTATTAACTATTGTGATCAATAGTTAATAATGAAACTTTATTCTAATATCATAAAAGCAACAACTTAACTTTCTCCTACTCCTCTCTCCCAGGTTTGGCTCATATAAGATTGATAGTAGGTACCAAATATGTATCTTGGGACTTCGCAACTACTTCTAATAACAAAGAGTCATATGTCACCGTGAATACTAACGTGTTTTATGTGGCATAGGTTTTCCTGGAGTGCAGCAAATGTTATCAGTTTATGTCAAATAAAAGATGTTAGACTTTATAATGCCACAGAACTCTAGGCTATCCTGCAACAGATTAACACTGCAGTCCCCACTCCACGCTGCTTGAAGTTTAAACTTTTGAGTTCTTCTTTGGTTGCTGTTCCTCTGATACCTTCATGGGAGAATTCAACTGATGTGGGCAGTGGTAATGCAAGTATGTGGAACGTGTGGTGTTCTCTCCATGTCGCGAGGCTGCAGTTCTCATAAGATCTAGACACTACAGGTAATGGTATGGGATGATGGTAGCTGTATTCTCCAGCACCATGTATTTTTCATCTTTGTGCTAATGTAGAGTCAGAAGGAGTTTATATCAACTGTCTTATAGTATTAAAAAAAGTTTTGATGGTAACTGACATCCTAGCTTTTGCATGCTATTTGAAATCATGTGAAAAATGACAGTTTAATTAGCAATTGCCCTGTGGGAGCTCAGGTGAAAGACGTGGTAGTGGCAGAAGCATCATACAGGCATCTGTTTCAACTAGGATCTAGAATGGTTATTTTGTTGAAAGACAACCACCCTGTGGAAAGTTGAGGAGAAGGGAAAAGGCAACAAATCTCAAGAAGAAATTGCAGTTAAAACAACCCCTGTCCTGGCAAATCTTTGCTGATAAATTCTATGACGATCTGGCAGCTACTATCAAAAAAATCCCCAAGAAAGAGCCGCTGTTCATTCTTGGTGACTTTAACACTAGAGTTGGTGCTGATCACAATTCTTGGCCCACCTGCCTAGGCTGTTTGGGCGTTGGGAAGATGACTGAAAATGGCGAATGCTTGCTGGAGTTCTGCTGTTATTATGGTCTTTGTGTCCATACTTTGTAATACATCATGCGAAAGGCCAGACTGGAGGAATCCCAAAACGGAATTAAGATTGCCGGAAGAAATATCAACAACCTCCAATATGCAGATGATACCTTGACTCCTTAACGTCATCAGGTCCTTTCATGAGGAAATGAAGGGCACTGTAGTTTTTGATGGCTCAGCATAGGATCCCTTTGATATCTGAAGCGGAGTGAAACAGGGTTGTGTCCTCATGCCAACTTTGTTCGGGATCTTTTTTGCTGTCATGCTGGAGCACACTTTTGGACCTTCAACAGAAAGTGTCTATCTCCGGACTAGATCAGATTGAAAGCTCTTTAATCTCTCTAGATTGAGAGTGAAGACCAAAGTCCAGCTGAAATGCATGCAGGACTTCCTCTTCGCTGATGATGGAGCTGTTGTTGCCATTCTGCTGAAGAGCTGAATCAGTTTAGTAAGGCCTGCCAAGATTTTGGATTAACAATCAGCCTGAAGAAAACACAAGTCATGGGCCAAGGCGTGGACTCACTTCCTTCTATTGCCATCTCTACACAAGAACTGGAGGCTGTTCATGACTTTGTGTACCTTGGCTCAACGATCTCTGACAAACACTCTCTAGATGCTGAGCTGGATAAATGCATTGGCAAAGCTGCTATCATGTTCTTTAGACTCAGAAAGAGAGTATGGCTTAATAAGAAGCAGACGTCATATACCAAGATCCACGTCTATAGAGCCTGTGTCCTGAGTACATTCCTGTACTGCAGTGAGTCCTGGACCCTTTTGTGCACGGCAGGAAGCTGAACACATTCTATATGCATCGTCTCCAATGCATTTTTGGTATCACCTGGCAGGACAAAGTTCCAAATAGAGTAGTCCTAGAACGAGCTGGAATTCTTAGCATGTATACATTACTGAAATAGCGACGTCTACATCACGTCTACGTGAGAATGGCTGATGGTGGGATTCCAAAAGATCTATATGGAGAATTAATGCAGGGAAATTGCCCTAGAGGGAGACCACAGCTGTGATACAAGGATATCTACAAGCGGGATCTGAAGGCCTTGGGAATAGACCTCAACAGATGGGAAACCTTGACATCTGAGCGTTCAGCCTGGAGGCAGGCGTTGCATCATGGCCTCTCCCAATTTGAAGAGACACTTGTTCAGCAGGCCGAGGCAAAGAAGCAGTCCCAAAACCAGCCAAATTAGGGAGCTGGGCAGGGGACAGATTGTATTTATCTTCAGTGTGGAAGGGATTGTCACTCTCGAATTGGCCTTCCCAGCCACACTAGATGCTGTTCCAAGAACATGTTACCATAGTCTCTCGAGACTGAAGGATGCCTATACAAATTCTATTGACTTTCTGCCTGACAGAGTTATTAAAGACATGGAAACTATGCCAGAAAAATATGATACAGTAGTCTTTGGCCAATGATTGCTATTATGGATATGTTCTGTGAGTTGGTTCTTTGACATCCACAGTGGTATTTATAAAGATTTTACCCCTTAGGTGACTGCGTGCAGGTGGTTGCTGAAATGACATTACATGGTGACATTTTGAGAGGGATAAATGTGCTAGTTTGTAGTCAGTTGCTGCAAAAGCAATAAAAAGTCCTGGCACACCTTAAAAACTAACAAGTCTTATTTAGAGTAAGCTTTCATGGACATCCACCCACTTTTTCAGATGTAAAATGGTAAGGTGCCACAATGTTCTTCGTTGGTTTATTAAATGATGACTGTTTATTGGGCAAAAAAATATTTCTGCTGGTTATGCTTTTTCATTTAATTGTATGTCCTTTATATTTACATGAAAAAAAAGGTTTGTACATTAAGATAAGAAATAAAATCACAGGGCTAGCCTTTCAAATGCTATATTTCAGGCAGATAGAGTTTGTGATTAAACTATAATTTACCATATTTTGATTGTTCAAACATAATCCAAGGTAAAATATGTAAGGCAAGGGCTAAACTCTCATGGGGGATTTTCCTAATTGTTATGCTAGTAGAATTACAAAGATGGACATGTGCTTTAATCCTTTTGGGATTCATGCTTTATAGTTCTTAGGAGAGTTGGCCGTGGCAGTTAACCCAGTTTTTTTTCAAGTTAGCTCTTAAACACAAATAAGTAAGTTCTCTTTTATATATGTACAAGAATATGAAAAATATGTATATTTTAATGTAAATAACTGCATCTATATATATCTATGGCAATCAGATTGTCAAGAGTTAGCCTGTTGGATTGTTGGGGGGGGCTATAGCTTAGTTGCCATGCTTATATCATCAAAAATTTATACGCCTGCTCAATTTAATATTTCTGAAATAATTATAAATCATCCATGAGACCTTGCCAGCTGCTCTGATCCCACAAAATGACTTGACCCAAACTCTGAAAGTACTCAGAAACATTCTTTTTCAGACTGTTTTTATAGGCACCACTTCAAAGTGACTGCGATTTAAAAATATGCTGCTATTTTGGTGTCCACTTGTGTGGGATAAAATTTCCCATCACTAATAGAAGGATTGTAATAAGACTCCGGAAGAAATGAGACAGTTAAGGAGGGTGTTCACGGCATCTTTTTGCTGTTTTATGCACAGTGTGTTGATTAAATAACTTTTAGAAGCTTCCATGTCTCTTCAAAGTAATTTTGGGTAACTAAATATTCTGTCAGATATCACAGCAGAGGTTAATGAAGATTCAAAATTAAAATTGCACATTTTGTTAAATGAGTATGATGAGAGTTTAAGTATGTTGTTTCTCAGAAATTCTCTTTGAGCCCTCTAGTAAGCTTGTTTGGCACTGTTCTGTGGTGGTTGTTCTCTGGGTGGTCTTTTGACCTACGGGACCTTGGAGTTTAACCTCAAGGTCTAATGTACAGTAAACTATATCTGGCTATGAAGGTGCAGGTGCAGGAGAAACGGCAACAAATGAAGTACAGCTGGCAGGTGTTGTTCCATGACCGCTTAATATGTTGAAGGGCATATATGTTTGTTGGAGGAGAATTCATATAATTCTAATACAATTGGCATAGCGAATGCATATTGTCATAGTAACATATGGGATCTAAAGTTGAGTTTTGACAACAATTTTCCATTGACAAAGCAAATGTCAGAGCTTATTCCCCAATATGTTTTGTGTAGCCAAAGGAAGATGCTTGGAATATTTCCAAATAGCAGGTGATGGCAAGGCAAACGGCCAATACGTCCACTACTAGCTGCTAAAATCGTACTAAAAGTTCCAAATGACATATAAAGTATTTTTAATGCCTAAATACTATGTGTAAACTGCAAGGCAGTCATTTCCCAGTAACCACTTGGTTAAGAATAGCTCTAGTGACATCAATGGAATTATTCTGGATTAAGTGGTTTGTCGATTACAGCCTCCTTAACCATTTACAACTTTATCCTAAATTGTCCTTTGCCAGCCTTATGACATTACAAACCAAGGGCTTGGACAGCCAGAACTAACATAACTATTTATTTCCAGTATACGAACTAGTCATTTTTAGTTTATACCGTGAAACATAGTACCAACAATAACTTGTTATTAGAATTTTGAGTAGTGTGCCTACTCTTCAGGTAGGACATCACTGGGTCAGCACAGCAGCACTAAGTACTTATGTGTGACCAGCACTTACGAAGATTTGTTTGCTTGCTTAGCTACTTCCTTATGCTATCTTTAAAAGCCTAGTGCTTTGTTTTCAGGAGGTGTACAGTGCCTTGACCATTACCACAGTTTAGCCTTGTTTACTCTTGGTTATATATATTCAGAATCTCATGGTAAGGTATATTGTTTTAACTAAGCTATTGTTCGCAGCATGTGGTGATTCTCAATTCATTGGTAAGTGTCCTAGTGCATAACTCTGATGATCTAGCAAGATGTCATCAGCAGTGACTGATTGCCAATAATTAGACTTCTTGTTTCTGTTTGGGGTTGCACATGATTTGTACCAAGGTGGATTTATATCACAAATTAAAGAAAAATAAATCAGAATTTTTTTTAAGTTAAAAAAATTCTAAATTTAAATCATGATTTAAATCAATATGTTTTTTTAACAAATCAGTGATTTTATCCACCCTGATTTGTCTATAATGAAATTAAGTTTTATGCACCCATAAATCATTAATAAGTGGTAGTTTGTGATTGCTGATGACATCATTCCTAGTGTACCACCAACTAAGATCATGGCCACTGGTCCCATCACCTCCTGTTAAATAGAAGGGGAAGATATGGAGGCAGTGACAGATTTTACTTTCTTGGGCTCCAGGATCACTGCAGATGGTGATAGCAGCCACGAAATTGAAAGACGCCTGCTTCTTGAGAGGAAAGCGATGAGAAACCTAGACAGGATCTTAAAAAGCAGAGACCTCACCTTGCCAAGAAAGGTCCGCATAGTCAAAGCTATGGTTTTTCCTGTAGCGATGTATGGAAGTGAGAGCTGGACCATAAAGAAGACTGACCGCTGAAGAATTGATGCTTTTGAATTGTGGTGCTGGAGGAGACTCTTGAGAGTCCCCTGGACTGCAAGGAGAACCTGTCTATTCTAAAGGAAATCAACCCTGAGTGCTCACTGGAAGGACAGATCCTGAAGCTGAGGTGCCAATACTTTGGCTATTTCATGAGAAGAGAAGATTCTCTGGAAAAGACCCTGACGTTGGGAATGTGTGAAGGCAAGAGGAGAAGGGGTCGACAGAGGACAAGATGGTTGGACAGTGTCATCGAAGCTACCAACATGAATTTGACCCAACTCTGAGAGGCAGTGTAAGACAGGAGGGCCTGGTGTGCTCTAGTCCATGGGGTCACGAAGAGTCGGACACGAGTTAATGACTAAACAACAACAACAACATAGATGAGGAAGTCCTCATGTGGTCTTACAATTTAAGAAGGGAAAGCCAAACAGGCAAAACTTTTCATCTTGTACCTGCAAATCCAAGTAGCTGTGCCTGAAAAAAAAAAACTTTCCTTTCTTTATAACTTTTAATAACATAGGAACCCTGTTCCATATACCAAGTTTGGTTTTTGAGGAGAGACTGTAGTCCTGGGTAATTTACAAAAATGTGATTGTTCATCTGTTAAAAAAACTGTTTTTTTTCTCTCTCTCTCATTTTTGGCATGGCTGTTCCTGGCATTAGTTAGAACACAATGTCCAAGACTTATATAAATACTAGGATATGCCTTTTGAAGTTCATATTCTCTGTACAAACATGTATTGTCTCAAAAACAAACTATTTTAAAAACCAGGTCACAGTCTGAACTGACTTACATTATTTTCATATCTCAGTAAAATCAATAGAACTGCTTAACTTTCATATGATATGTTAATTTAAGTTTTTGTTTGTAGGGAGGGTGAAGAGAACTGAGCAGCTGAATCAAAGATGCCACAAAATTCACAAGACTAAAACGAGAGTTGTGCTTCAAATGAGATCAGACCAGTCTGCTATAACATGGTTAACCAAGTACAGTGGGGTCTCGACTTACGAACTTAATCCGTATTGGAAGGCAGTTCTCAAGTCGAAAAGTTCTTAAGTCGAATCTGCATTTCCCATAGGAATGCATTGAAAACCATTTAATCCGTATCTGCTCTTTTCGTCCATAGAAACTAATGGGAAGCTGCTATTCCGCCTTCTGCCACTAGAGGGGGATAATTTTTTCCTTTTTTCCTTTTAACCTAAGATGACTTAGCTTTTAAAAAAAGGGGAAAAAAGAGTTCGTAACTCGAATCTAAGTTCGTAAATCGAGTCCATATATTCCTATGAGAGCGGTTCGTAAGTCGAGCCGTTCGTAAGTCGAGACCCCACTGTAGTCAAGATGTAAAAACTTCACATAAAAATAGGCTTCCAGTCAGTATTCTAGACCAGCTTTTTCCAACCTCATCCCCTCTGTATATTTTGGACTACAACTTTCGGCATTTTGACTATTGGCCATGCTGGCTGGAGCTAATGTGCAAAACTTCAGGAGGGCACCAGTTTCAAAAATTCACTCTAGAATCATTGTATCAGTTATGTTTACACACTGCACACCCTCTGTGCAAGACTGTACTTTACTTTACTTTAATTAGATTTATACCCCGCCCCTCAAACTATCAAATAATCTCTGTCCAGACAAATTGTACCCAAAACAGAATATCTGACACACTATAAAACCATTCATGATAGTCCACAACTGATTCTCTAGGTATTGCTGAAATGTCCTTTCCTAGGTTAAAAAGAACAAATAAGTACCAAGATGAGATGATAGTATTTTTTCATGTAAATATTATGAAACAGAGGTTCATTTAGTTAAGAGCTCTTAACTAAATTTGGAAGCCTGGCTCTTCTTTCAGGCTACATATATTGCTTAAAGAGATGGGCATAATTTTAAAAAATGGCAATTCATCATGATTCATAATTCATCAAGGTCAACGAATCATAAATCACAAATGTATGATTTTTTTTCTTATGAATAGATTCATTTTGACTTTAAAACCCTGTAAAATGCCTCCCAAGCACCTAGAGAAAGCACAATTGCAAAGAAGCTTCCAGCAACTCTCCTTTACTAGCCCTCCATGTTTGGTGAAGATTGGGTTTTCGATGTCTGAGTTATACTCCCACAAAGTGGGTCTCCCCAGGAAAGTACCCTTTAGTAGCTGTCTTGTGGCAGTGCTGGATTTTCCCCCAAACCAGCTACTAAAGTGCACTTTCCTGGGGAGATCCAGTTATACACCCAGTTTGTGGGTATATAACTTAGATGTCTGAAACCCAAACATCACCAAACTTGCAGGGCTTTTAGAGGGGACTCAGGGGAAGCTTCTCTGCAGTTGTGGTGTCCCTAAGTGCCTGGGGAGCCCTTTGATAGCCTGAAAAATCAACAAATTAAAAAAATCACTAAAAATTCATTGATTCATATCTGTTGGGGCCGTCACTTCTGATGAATACAAATCAATGAATTAGCAATTTTTGATGAATGTTGCAGTTTGTTTTTTTAATTCATGACCATCTCTAATTTCTTATGATACTCAGCATGGTGTAGTAGACATAATACTGTAATTTGGGCCTAGGTTTGAATCCCCACTCAAGCATGGAAGCTTACTGAGGGGTGTAGAACTGGTAAAACCAAGCCTTAAATATCTTACTTACCTTGAAGGCCCTATTAGGGTTGCTATAAGTTGGTTCCAAACTGAAGGCCCACAGCAATTTCAACAACATACTGCTTATAAGTTGTCATTGAAAAACATGTTTTTCAATGGTATAGGGATATTATATAAAGTCCCCGCAGTGAGGTAAATGTTTCATTTAATAAGCAAATCTCATCATCCTTTTTAAACAGCAGGTCACCCATGTGCATTTGAACCAAAGCAAATTTTAACCACCCTTTGTGGAGTAGTAGATAAAGTGTTAAGACTGAATTGGGACGGAATCTCCATTCTGCCACGGAAACCTGTGGAGGGGGCAACTGATGAAATCACTAATTAAATATTTCAGTATGCCTTGAAAGCCATGTTAGGGTTGTTATAAGTCAGATGCACCTTGACAGCACATAACACCCACGTTGTAACTATAATTCATGACTTCTCTTGGGTGAATATGTTTAAACAATTAAAATCTGGATCATTACACTCCACCCAGTGTTTGACTGAATCTTAAGGCAAAATAATTTTGTCGTTTTCTTTAACCATTTTGCAGTCCTTCAATTTTGCTCCACCCTAGAGTCATTCTGTATTTATATTGTGACAACCTAGGTCTTTTATTTGCAAAAGCAACTTAAAATTATAAAGATACAGCCATCTCTGAAAAATTTCACATATCTCACAGAAACTCCTCATATGTTCTAGCTCAGTAGTTTTCAAGCGTTTTTCACCTGTGCACCCTTGGCAGCCTATTTGTACAAATTGTACCCTTCATATTAGCAAAATGCTGAACTTTGAGGACTGACTGAGGTACCCACTTATATATACACTAGTAATGGGATGATAGCACTCAAATGTTTACGAAGCAGAGGAAAGTAAAAGTTGAGCCTTTGAGGGGTGCACTGCTGAGTGTGTGTACTGTCCTGGCATGTCCACAACACATTGTTTAGTGAGGTACTCCCACCATTCACAAAATAACAAAGGAAGGGAATGGGGCTATTATCAAGAAAAGCCACTCAGCCACTCATTGTAACGTTCAATTAATTTCACAACTTCTGACTTCTTTCTTGTCTTACACTGTTGACGTATGTCTCCTTTTCTGCATTATTCATTCCCCCCGCCCCCGCATACCTCTAAATGTCCTGGTTTATACCCCCAGGGGTATATGTACTCCAGGTTGGGAATCGCTGTTCTAGCTGAACAGGAACCTCACACAGTTTTATCTTAGGTAAGATCAGGTGACAAATAATTTTCTCAGTAAGAACACTGATCCATAGACTTAGTGTTGCCTCCTAGATTAGGTTGCTGTGTTTCAGGCTTCAGTACAGAAAGAGATACCTCCTCATTTTCTAGCAGTAAATAGTTTCCCACTCTGTGACATCAGTAGAGTTGAGTCCAAGTGTTACTACTCTGTACTTGGAATTTGTAAACACTGCTGGGCACACAAGAACTGTTGAAAGAAGGGATCTGAGAAATATGCCCATTTTGGTCTATCCATTTACAGGAAGCAGGATTCCCTACCTTTACCACAGAAATAGTGTAGCCAAGCAGTGGAGGAGAAAAATTGACCAAAGGATTTTCTGTGTTGCAAAGTTACCCAAACCAATTCTTGCAAAAACTGAACCCTCAAAACCTGGCTATTAAAATTATAATTTTAATTTGCATGTGTGTAATTCATCTTCCCCTTCATGCATCCATCTCTTTCCCTTATACTACTTCTTGAACAATGTTGTTCTTACAGAACTGCTTGCAAGGCTGAAGTAGAAAATGGAGATGTTGCTGATACGCTGCCAATCTTATTCAAAGTCTCCTCCTTTTATTACAGTTATCCGAGCCAAAGTAGTGGCCAAGAAGCTTATGAAAGATGGACCATTTGGGACAATGCGATATACTGTCAAACAGATGAAGGTGTGTATATATCCACTCATATTTGACTGAGGCAGCAATCATTTCAGTAGAAATATAGTTTGAATCTTGATCCTCTGGCTTACCTTTTAAATCTAGTTAATCGTTTCCTATATCTATATTGAATAAAGTTTAAGTAATCAAAGGCAACTGCATATACAGTAAGGTAGCAGTGTTGTATTCTCCATGTAATAATGTGGCAGTACACCCATGGAAACATTATGTGCTCCTCTGTGTAGACTGGTCATAACTCCTCACTATAATCAGATTACAAACATTTGAGGTGTACTAATTATGTTAATTTGAGGAACAATTGCAATACCTCCTTTTATTTGTTAATCCTTGGAAATAAAGTACACATAATGGTAACCTTCAAAGGAGGAAAATCTTACTTTCTAATGTCAAATGCAGAACATCTCACTCTCTCTCTTATTATGTTGGTAGTGAAAAGATTTATCATCTAACAGTGGAATCATATAATTCTGGATTAAGGGAGTGGTTGTGTGTCCCTTCTTAAGGAATGCTGTGATTCTATTGAGAAATAATAACTAATGTGATGAAGCACATTAAAAAAAAGGTTGAAGGAAGCAGTGCAGATCCAGATTGGGACCATATCAGGAGAGCAATGAGCTTTAAGTCTTTGTCATATATATCCTAGTGCATTTTCACTGGAAAGAAAAACTTCCACTATCTTATTTATAGGTCACCTTTCTTTGTGGCTCACTGTATTAAAAACAATAGAATTAAAAACATAGTACATTATACATTTAAAAAATTATAAAACTAATTAAATACACTGAATGATTTAAAACTATGTTAACTTAAATATGGCATTCAGGAACTCAGTCATGATTATTAAAAGCCTGCCTGAAAAGGTCGGTCTTCAGTTGTCAGTGGAAGAATCAATGGGAGGGAGGGGGCTGACCTCAGCTGCCAAGGGAGAGCATTCCATAACCTGGGAGTAGCCACAAAGAAGGCCCTCTCTTGTATCCCCATTAACCATGCCTGTGCTGGCAATGGGACTCAGAGGAGGGCCTCCTTTGATGATCTTAAATGGAGAGAAGGCTCATATGGGAAGATAAGGTCATTCAGGTAGTCAGGACCCAAATTGTTTAGGGCTTTATAGGTAAGGACCAGCACTTTGAATTGGGCCCAGAAACAACCGCCAGTGAAGTTATTGTAGCAAGGGCATTTTGTGCTCCCAATAACTGGCCCCAATCAGTAGTCTTGCTGCTGCACTTTGAATCAGCTGAAGTTCCTGAACCCTCTTCCACCCCATATAGAGCCTGTTACAGTAGTCTAAGCAAGATATAACTAATGCATGTGACACTGTAGCCAAGTTAGACATCTCAAGGAACGGGTGCAGCTAGTGCATTAGTTTTAACTGTGAAAATGCACTAGTAAAAGGAGGAGAGAAATTAGAAAGTGGACAGAGTATAATGAGTGGGAGCCAGATTTTGACTGCTGTAGGGTGCCAAGGGTTATAGCTCCCTCTTATGAATGCCATTTCACCTGTCCTGCAAGGTTTACCAGAAGCACATGTCATTCCAGTAGGCACCAGCATTTTCTGGGTGAGGCTTGTGACATTCATTTATTTGAAAAGGAGGAAACCCTCTTACAGGCAGACAGCAGACAGTCTTTGGTATACTTATTTTCCTTTCTAAGTCTCTCGGATGAACCAGCTTGTTAAGACACATGAGTGACAGACCCTTTGGGTTGGGTAAATCATGTATTCACTTCCCAGTCTCCAAATTTTAAAAATCGCTTATGTTTATGAAAAGAGAAGTAAGAAGGAAGGCAAGTAAGTAAATGAAGCATTTTCTAATAATCCTATTCTAGAGTTACATAATGTTAGGGGCCCCAATTGCACAGAGTGTTCTATTCACATTTAAGATAAGTGTTATTAGGTTGAGTTGAGGGTATGGGGCAAGTGTGCACTGGGAGATGAGGGCAGGCCAACATGCACTGTCACAAGTTCCCATCTTGTGCAGACTTAATGCCTGAACAGCACTTGTATTGAGAAGTGTCCCATTGATGTTACTGCTTATTCTGTCTGACATAAAGTGGGACAATGACAAATCTGCATAAAGCTAATCATGTAGGAGCAACTAATCCATGGACATGTGAGCCTGATTAGATTTGACCCTGTTGATTCTGGCAAGAAGAAAAAAGGTGCTTGATCCCTTTGATAGGCTCCCTTCTGTGCCTTCTGACCAATGAATAGATTTCACTTAAACCTGTTGCCTGGACCTTCTATTGCCAGTTGACCTCTTGTTATGTAATGTTAAAATGTGCTGCAGTTTATTTTTCTTGGCTGCTACATCTCTGTCATATGATTGGTTAACAGCTTTAGAAGAAGTATGTGTGTGTGTCAGGAGAAGAGGAACAAATAGAGACTTTGGCAGTGATTATAGAAATCTGAAACATATTAGACAAAGTAATACTTTGGAAAAGCAGCCACTTGCCTGCCTGCAAATAACAGTAATTCTCTTTATAAGGCATCGGCTAAGTATAAAAGCTGTAAGGCAGTGAAGACTGTTTTGTAAGCCATCAAAAACCAGAGTCACTGCCAAAACCAGCCTTGACACACCTCCTTCCCTGGAGTGGAATTTCTGCTTAAGTCCCACTGTTGCTTGCTTTTCTTTAGTAGTGCAATTTTATTGGTTTTATTTCCTTTTAAAAAAAAACCTTAAAATGCGTGTGGATATAGTGCTTATGGCAGAAGCTGACAATAGCTAGGGCTGGAAAGTTTGTGTTTACATGAGCAGAAGCAAGAAGCCTCTCCTCAGTTAGATTTCTGCATCATGTAGATTGTAGAGAGCTGACCTGGGTATAGCAGCCTCCTGCTCTTTCAATACAGCAATTTGTAGTTCCATGTTGAAAGCCGCAACAGAGGTGGTTAGGTTTACAGTGCTTCCTTCAACCTGCACTGACTCTACAAATTTTATTCACTGCACCACACTTTCTAGTATAAGATTTCAGGGGAAAATGCCCTTGTGTTCATTGCTGCCTAGTTGTTCTTTTCTGAGAAAAGCAACAATCTATAAGAAATTAATTGTGCTGAAATTATGTTGCACACCATTCCAAGCTGCATCTGAGAGGCTCCCATTAAGACAAATTGCAGGGTGTTGTGCATCTTTTAAATCAGTGGTCTCCAACTTTGGGCCTCCAGATGTTCTTGGACTTCAACTCCCAGAAATCCTGGCCAGCAGAGGTGGTGGTGAGGGCTTCTGGGAGATGTAGTCCAAGAACATCTGGAGGCCCAAGGTTGGAGACCACTGTTTTAAATGATCTAAAATGGTGAGAAGATTTCTAGGACTTTTCAAATTTCCACAGGTTATCTTTGTTCAAATAAGGTAGTAAGATGTACTTCCTAAAATCCAAGTACAGTAGAAATACAAAATATTTATAAACATACTCTAACACCCTGTTTCCCCGAAAATAAGACCTAAACCTGAAAATAAACCCTAGTATGACTTTTCAGGATACTCATAATATAAGCCCTACCCAAAAAATAAACCCCAGTTAAGTGAAGCCCCTCAGGTCAGAAGACGTCCAACATGCTACAGTGGTGCCTTGACTTATGAACTTAATCCATAATGGAATGGTGTTCGTAAGTCAAAACGTTTGTAAGTCAAAGTAGCATTTCCCATAGGAATGTACTGAAACCCAATTAATCTGTTCCAGCTGTTTTTTGTTTTTATGTCAAGGCATGGTTTGTAAATCAAAGCATTCGTTCCCATAGTAACTAATGCAAAAACGGTTAATCCATCCTCTACCACTAGGGGGAGAATATTTTTTTAACCTAAGATGACTTAGGTTTAAAAAAGGACAGGAAAGAAGGGAGACAGAGAGAGAGAAGACAATGGGGGAGGGAGAGAGTTTGGAGTCTAAAACACATGCTAAACCAACACATTTTAAACCAAGCCAGCCACAGACCCTTGCAAAAACTTTTCTGATTTACAAGGGAAGCATCCAGAAACCATTGCAAAAGCACAGAAAACAAATGGAGCAGATCAGAAATGCAAAGAGAACGAAGCAAAAAAAGCAAGGGAAGCATGCATGAACCATTGCAAAAACAAACGGAGCAGATTAGAAATGCAAAGAGAACAAAAGAAAAAGCATGCGTGACACATCGAAAATGGAGGGAAAAACCCCCCAAAAGCAACCAAACCCCCCAAGACACATCGGAAATGGGGGGGGGAACCAAAAACAAACAAACAAACAAATTCCCCAAGACCCATCAGAAATGGGAATAAATACTCCAAAAAGGAACCAACTTGCTTGGTTCCTTTTTGGAGTGTGGTTGCTGACCTTGAGCCAGACATCCCAGACAGCGAAGTCAAGTGGGCCTTAGAAAGCATGGCTAGCAACAAGGCCAGTGGAGGTGATGGCATTCCATTTGAACTATTTAAAATCTTAAAAGATGACGCTCTTACGGTGCTACACTCAATATGCCAGCAGATTTGGAAAACTCAGCAATGGCCAGAGGATTGGAAAAGATCAGTCTACATCCCAGTCCCAAAGAAGGGCAGTGCCAAAGAATGCTCCAACTACCGTACAATTGCACTCGTTTCATATGCTAGCAAGGTTATGCTCAAAATCCTACAAGGTAGGCTTCAGCAGTATGTGTATCGAGAATTCCCAGAAGCACAAGCTGGATTTTGAAGGGGCAGAGGAACTAGAGACCAAATTGCTAACATGTGCTGGATTGTGGAGAAAGCTAGAGAGTTATATATATAAAAACTAAGATCATGACCACTGGCCCCATCACCTCCTGGCAAATAGAAGGGGAAGATATGGGGGCAGTGACAGATTTAATTTTCTTGTGCTCCATGATCACTACAGATGGTGACAGCAGCCATGAAATTAAATGTCTGCTTCTTGGGAGGAAAGCGATGGCAAACCTTGACAGCATCTTAAAAAGCAGAGACTTTACCTTGCCGACAAAGGTCCACATAGTCAAAGCTATGGTTTTTCCAATAGCTATGTATGGAAGTGAGAGCTGGACCATAAAGAAGGCTGACTGCCAAAGAACTGATGCTTCTGAATTGTGGTGCTGGAGGAGGCTCTTGAGAGTCCCCTGGACTGCAAGGAGAACAAACCTATCTATTCTAAAGGAAATCAACTCTGAGTGCTCACTTGAAAGACTGAAGCTGAGGCTCCAATACTTTGGCCATCTCATGAGAAGACTCTCTGGAAAAGACCCTGATGTAGGGAAAGTGTGAGGGCAAGAGGAGAAGGGGACGACAGAGGACGAGATGGTTGGACAGTGTCATTGAAGCTACCAACATGAATTTGACCCAACTCCGAGAGGCAGTGGAAGACAGGAGGGCCTGGCATGCTCTGGTCCATGGGGTCACGAGGAGTCAGACACGACTTAAGGACTAAACAACAACAGGAGTGAAACCCCACCCTCCCCTATTGTGCAGCAATCAGAAGCAGATGACATGACTGTATTTGAATAAGTGTAGATTTTTGTACATGGAAAAAAAATATTCCCTGAAAATAAGCCCTAATGTGTTCTTTGGAGCAAAAATTAATATAAGACCCTGTCTTATTTTTGGGGAAACATGGTAGCAATCAACCATTATAAGGGTCCACTCTTAAAAAGCAGAGACTGTAGTCCTGTGAGGCACTCAGGAAGATGAACTCATGAAGTTCATGAGAAAAGGATTTACCAATATTTTGTACATTATTATTAGCAGATTGTTAAATACACACATATGCTTAACACTATACAGAACCCATCATCTGTCATATATCCTGGGGCCAAGGTCCCAGAAATATACTACAGTATAGTTTCATAACAGTAAAGGGTTATTACTAAGTAGTTTTGAAGATTGCAAGCCAAAATGCCTAGAAGGAATGTGAAATCAAGTCTTTTTCTGCTATGTGACATTTTATTAAAAATGCTTCTTTTTCCTCCCCCCCCCCCTCTTCTTTTAAAGATGTACAGAGGCTTTGACAAGATGCCCCATGTTCAATATATCTACACGGAGGCCTCTGAAGGTCTTTGTGGGGTCAAGCTTGAAGTGAACAAATACCAATATTTAATTACAGGTAAATAAAGAATTCTGTCATGGTTTGTTTGCAGGCTGTATTTGTTCTAAGATCATTTATTTTAGATTTACTTCAGTGCTAATGGATGTGACTTACCAATATTAGTCCTTTGCATCCAGCACTTGTTCCATTAATTCTCTGCAGAGAAGTTACTTCTGAGATGGGGGAAATCATTGGTGAACAATTGCCCTTAATCCTAGCTTCAAGTTAAGTCAAGGTGGACCATGATTAGTAGCCAAAATGATGGGAATTGTGGGTTCACAACATCTGGATGGCCACAGTTTTTTCTATCTCTTACATAAAATAGCATGTATTTATCTGTACTCTTAAGATAATATGTAGAGTCCTCTTCTCTGAGAACTCCCTTTATCTAGTGGCCAAAAGGAGGCCTTTGTCACAGTGGCCTCCATTTGTAGAATGTTCTCAAGGAGACCCACCTGATGACTCTCTAACAGTTTATTTGGTGCTTAAAATACTAAGATATTTTTAATCTCACATTTTCTAAAATATTGTAACACCATTTTGTTATCATTCTCTGTTGATGATAATTGTTGATTGCTTTGTTGTGGTTTTTACTCATTTTATGTGATTACATGATTCTTTTGATTTATTAAAGTTTTTACTTGGAAGCTAAGCTTTGAGGTTTTTTGAGCCAATTCAGTCTGTTTGGTCTGGAATTGGTCATCTTTTTCTATGATGCTCCAAGAAAGAAGAAAGGTTTTCATGATTATTGGTGTTTGTTTTATTTTTCACTAGATTTGTATCTTATCATTATTGATTATGTTTTTATGGTTTAATTTTTTTAGAGTATATTAAGTAACTAACCAATATAATAAAGATATAAAACCAATATAATAAAGAGTGCATGCTATAAGTATATTCTTGTTTATGCTGACCCCTTCCAGGTATGGAATACTCAAAAGTGGTTTACTGTTACCTTCTTCTGGGGACAATATGGGGTTGTTTAGCTTATCTAAGGCTACACAGGCTGTTTGTTCTCCTGGGAGGGACACAGCAGAACTAAATGTTATGGTTATGAGAGTTTTCCCAGTAAATTGTAAGAGACATTTTCAGTGTTTGTGTATATAAAAATCAGATTTTCATGTTTGCAGTTCAAGTGTCTCCTAACAGTTCCATTTGTGAACAACAAAAGAGGGAAGAGATATATACTTATCTGTGCATCTATTTATTTATTTGACTTATACACACACATGTATATAGCTCTTCTATTTTCTGTTGTTTATAAATGGAACTGTAAGGAGACACTTGAACTGGAAACATGCCATTCTGATTTTCTGCCATAATCTAAGATCAGGAGGAACTCCTTTTTGCCTCTCAGTAGTTGTTTCAGTGCTAATTCAGTAGGTGTTGAAAAGGCGAGGCCAGAAACCTATTGGAATCTTATTCCTGGGTACGTGAAATTATGTATGCCACAGCAGTGCATTGCAGCTAGTTAACAAGATGTGAATTGCATGCCTAGTCATCTAGCTGGCATAGTGGCCGGGCAAGTGACCAGCATCTTGTTAATTATTTGGAACTTAATGATGCAGTTTATATAATTGCATTTATTCTGAGGGAGAACCCCAGGAGGATTCTGGCCAGAATCTACATTTTTAAAAGGAAGAATAGAATAGTGATACAAAATTCCTTCACCATAGCTTTCTTTATTAGACAGTTAACTATGAGGAGTTTTTACAACTGGCAACAAATTCAGAGTTGGCACTGACATTGAAGATAATACCAAATTTGTGACTATAACAGCTGAACCACACTGTAACAGCAAATGTGCATGCTTCTTTTCTAGGCCGGGTTTACGATGGAAAGGTTTATACTGGACTGTGTAATCTGAATGAGAAGTGGGACCGACTGACCCTCTCCCAGCGCAAAGGACTGAATCATCGTTATCACCTAGGTTGCAGCTGCAAGGTGGGTATCATTCATAGGACTCCTATCAGTGTAGTCCTATATTAGGGCTACACTGGCAAGGGCGGTTGAGAAGGACAGCAAATAAAAATCTTTTAAGAGTGCTACTCCACGGGAAAGGGTAGAGGGGAATGAAGCAGTGCACAAGCCCAGGACTTTATGCATATTACACACTTTACCTGTTAGATTTAGAACTGCCAGTAAAGTATAGGACAAGTATATGATTTTTAGACCATGTAATTCAAAAAATGCTAAAAATATGCTTGTTTCAGGGCAGACAGAGCTTATCTTCAGACATCAGGTTGAAATATCCTTCTGCTCATAAGTAGTCTGATAGTTCCTTGCCAGAACAGCTGCTTCTTGCTGCTTCTCAGAAAGGATAAAAGTTGGTTCAGAATTTCTTAATTGTAAGAGAGTTTTACAGCATCTAATTCTTCAAAAATATTTCATGCCAAGCTTCTTATTTGTTTTCTCTTTGTAACTACAGATTAAGCCCTGCTACTACCTTCCGTGCTTTGTCACCTCCAAGAATGAGTGTCTGTGGACAGACATGCTCTCCAGCTTTGGCCAGCCAGGGTACCAGTCAAAGCACTATGCCTGCATCAAACAAAAGGAGGGTTACTGCAGCTGGTACAGAGGATGGGCACCTCCTGATAAAACCATCATTAATGCCACAGACCCCTGAATACCCAGTCCTCTCTATTCCTTCTTCTTTCCCTTCCATGTGGCTGAGCATTCTTGGACACTAACTCATATCAGATCACGATGGCAACAATGATATTAGTGCCTGTTTCTTGCAAATTTTAGCACTTCAAACATTTGTGTTGTTATTGTTTTAAATCTATGCTGTCTTAACTGATTTTTTTGTTTGGTTTGGTTATAAATCTTTTTTTTTTAAATATTGCTCTCACCCATTTTGGTCAGAAAATGTTTGTCTGGGAACTTCAGTTTGCACACCAGATAAATAATGGAGCCTTTGCTCTAAGTTATATTTCACTATATATATAGCAATATAATCTATATTTTTGTAGGAAAACAAAAATCTCAAAAATTTCCCAGCTGAATATTGTATCATAATTCCACCTCACCCTTCCTCCTTGCTCCATAAGCTGTTTCTTTTCTCAGTGTATTTGGTCCTCAAAACATGTAGATAAAACTTTCAAAATACAATGATTAGAAATGTGAGCAAAAATAAGCCTCACAGTAGATGGCTGGACAAGAAAATTGTGATATATGTACTGGATGGACATTTGAGAGGGAATTTAGCTGTGTGCATTAAAAACACCACATCAAAATGGCTGTCATGTTCCAAGTGTGAATGTTGAACCTCTATCTCAGTTTTGCACTGAGCACAAATAGCAGCATTTAAAAATCAGCACCAATTAGTTGCAGGTAAAATTTATTCCGACTGCAAAAACAAAGCAAAACTGTTTGGTACCAAACCAACTCCAGACATTTTAGTGGTTTTAACCTGTCTGAAAGCTGCCTTTTCAACATTTGTGAACAAAACAACACCTCAAATAGTATTGACACAGAATAAAGTCACACAAAGTTAGTGAGGAACAAGGAGAAGAGTGGAAGAGACATAGAAAAACCTTAATAAAAAGGCTATTGGTATAAGAAACCAGCTGCAAAAACACTGTTCTGCTGAACAAAAAATGTACATAGATGTACTGACATAAGCTATTTTTGACAGGACATGGAACTGTTTCATGCTATAAGCAATGAAAAATATGATTCTTGTGTTTCAAAGTAGCAATCTTCACATTCCAGGTCACTGATTACTATTTTATTTTTGTGTAATTCTAAAGATGTTAAGACTCCAGTGGTTTCTACAGTAGAGATAATAATCTGTGTTTATTCCCCTCCGTGTGTGCTTTCCTCTCTCCATTCACCACAATATGGGCCAATTCAAATAATTGTTCAATGAATTATTATCACTTATTCCCACCTTTTGGCATTTACATGATAACCAATCTTGTGAAAGTGTTCTTAGTGTGGTAAAACTTCAGGTTAAAACTGTGCTCACGACCTGGGGTTCAAATCCCAGGTAGCCGGCTCAAGGTTGACTCAGCCTTCTATCCTTCTGAGGTCGGTAAAATTGAGTACCCAGCTCACTGGGGGGGCAATGTGTAGCCTGCATAATTAAATTGTAAACCGCCCAGAGAGTGCTTGAAGCGCTATGGGGCGGTATATAAGCAGCACGCTTTTAATCAAACACTGAAAAATATTTTGGTGTTACCACATTTCAGTGCTAATCGCTGACATTCATTACATGGGAACCTTTTCACAATGCTACATTATCCTGTGAATTCTGAGAGGTGGGAGAATCACTCTTTGGCCAAGCCTTTGTCATATCTGGTCTTATACATTGTGAAAGCTGAAACATTTGGCAGGTAAAAGAAGATGGGCGGAGAATACCAAAAATCCTACTGCCTCTGCCCTTTGAAGGGTTTTATAAATCTCTAGGTTTGAACTATCCAAAATGATATTTTGGAGAAAGACTGGATGTGACTAAAAACTATGGATATCACTACACATTCTGGTAATAAGGATGCACATGATGGTTATCCTAGTTTCACTGTGGACTCGATGCTTTGTTTGGTTTTATTATGGGAAAGTATAATATAAAAATATAAAAATCTTGTGATAAAATAAAAAATATTTTACATTTTAATGTTGTCAATGAGCAGGGTTACTGATGGGATGGGAAACTGTATTTTACTGATGACGTGGGAGTGGAGTGAAAAACTGATACTTAACACAAGCTTTGTTCTTTTTTTTATTGTGGTTATTTGTCTTACAGTGCTATCTATCTTCAGTTCATTCCACATAGGAAACAGACCTGTCATAAGCTGGGCATTGCCCCTATGATAGCTGCCTCCTCCATTGAAATGAATGAATAACTCCTTCCTGGCAAGTGGGACTTCAGTGTTGCAGTGGGGCTACCATACCTATAAGTGTTTACTGAGTTGTGACTTGCAGTCCTAGGGTAGGCATAGTGGAATTTTCCCTAAATACAGAAATTTAGCACATTCTGGAGAAAGCTGAACTAGAACCCTTCTTGGCTGACATGTAGTTTTAATGCAGGAAGTTATTTAAATACCAACAGAGCATTCAGTCATGCAAAACCTAGCCTGTAGCTGAATTTATTCCCTGCCTATTATCTGGCTGTGTCCTATTTTATCACATGATCTGCTGTTCAGGTAGATTCACCTTGATCCCTGAATCCCACCCTGCACTGGGACAATAAGATACAGTGGACAAAATCCTGTTTTATTATATATACACCTGTGGAAGGGTGATGCTGTCATGAGCAGAAGGAGATCTTCAGTAATCAAAGATTTCCTGTCCTGGGACTCTTTCTCTGTGCAATCATTTTCACCATGTCCAAAACGTGGGAACCATGGGAAGGAAGAAGAGAGTCTTTATATAGAGAAATTATCCCTCACCAGCAATGTAATGTGATAGCAGTTTTTTAAAATAATTTAAAAACTACTATTTCCATTCTTTTATGCCTTGCAGACAGTGGAAGTCCGAATAATCGCAGGACAGAATAAGCAAATATTTAATAACCAAAAATGTCCTCCTGTTGGTGACATCTTCCTCCTCCACATGTGGAACATGCCTAACAGGATTTTGGCCACTCAGAGGTCATTCTTGCATTAAAATTTGATAGTGGAACTTTGCTGTCATTGACCTGTTATACAGCGCAAGAAGAAATAGAATGTGTTTTATCAGATGTGCTTGGCTTTTAAAGTTGCATGGATTCAATGTGCCTGACTTTATACAGATTCAAAACTTCAACCATATGATACTTACTTTAGGACTATTGTGAAGAAAGTACTAGCACCTTCACAGAGTAATCCTGTGGAGGCTTTCTTAGGAACAGGGTATTACTCCTGCATAGACTACAAGCTGCCCCTGGGCATTAGTAAGTGAAAGGGTTTTGAATATTTTTAAAGTATTTGAAGGGCTAAAACTGCAATCCTTATTGTTAGTCCTAATTCAGCCAAAATCTATGGGACTATTATCCCAAGAGCATATACCTTTTTCTGCAGTCCCTTTTTGGACTGCTTCTCCATCCTTTTGAGATAACTGGTAGTCATAAAAGGTGCTGATGAAAGAGTTCTTTGGAAAAGTCAGCCTGTCCAATATTACAAGAACCATTGCTTTGTGATATGAATGTGTATCAATGCTTTCCCAAACCTTTCAAAATTTCTGTACAATTATGCCACACCATAGTAGGTTTAAGGTCAGGAGTTGTATGGGTCACATCTCATTAATGCTCAACTGACATGTTCTGCAGAGAGATTTATAATCTTGGAAGTTGCTAACATCATGGAAAGTCAGACTGTAGAATCCTCTGTACCACATTAACGTTTCGTAAAAAAAAAAAGGCTGTTACAAAGTCATACGTTGCAGCTGAACTCAAGTAAAGTGGTGTGGGGATGAGGGGGAAGAACAGCATTTTAGTGTCTCCCAGGTGGTGTTTGTTAAGATGTAGCTTCTCAACTTGCTACAGATAAGCCTAGCCTCAGTTCAGATTTTGGAAAGTGTGAAGAGGAGGTGTGTTAAGATACTGAGCTGTAATTCAGTGGCAGCTTTAAAAACAATCTTCACTATGATCAAAGCTGATTCATCCTATTACTGCAGTAAAAACATCATGGAAGCCTCTTCTAACTGCTAAGAAGGCATGTGTCTTCACATGGATTATAACATATCTGTATGCTTTGTAGGAAATAATAAAAATAGGCCACCAAGCCACAAAGCTATTTCTGTACCTGAATTTTCGTTTTACACTGCAGAAAGAAAAAGTGATTTGAGGTTATGCCCCACAGTTAAGGAGGCAAAGGTTATGGGTAACAGCCTTTTACCCCGCTGATAGTGAAGCTCTCCTAGACAGTTGTTTGGATTTTTGTTTTTGTTTTTTCATGGACAATAGCATGGAGGCAGAAGAGACCAGCAAAAGAATTACACTTGTTTTGGGAAGCCTCCAGATTCTTCAGTGCTACTAATAATTTTATATCTCTTCAGCACTTTCTTTCATTCCCTCCTTTAATAAACCCTGCCATCAGTGCCATTTTACAGGTTGCTATAATCAGAGTGAAAGACAAGCCATCCTGAGTACAGCTCTCTAGCCACTGCATTGGCTCTGAGCCTCACAGCTGAGAACTTAGATTTCACTTGGTATATGGGCCTGGGGTATATCTGTTGAAATCAACTGGTGCCTTTCTCCTATTGAATCCATAGATATTGATATCTAGGTCTGTGCAAACTCAATTTAAAACTTACATTCATTTCCAAGGAAGCTTGACCTGTGCCTCTTTGTTCAGAAGATTAGGCTTATCAAGTTTGATGGAATTTTTTTCTCAGGAAATGTCCAAAAGAATACAGCCTTAAGATGTGGTCCTGTGTATACATATTTGGGAAAAAAGCCCCAGTGAACTGCGGGAATTCCTTTTGAACAAAAAGGCATAAAAATGGATTGTAAATTTGCATTCTTCTTCCTTCTGTGCTAACATCCCTAACAAATTATGAACGCTGCAGTGGAAGGAAACTCAATCTACAAGAAAAGTCCTCCTCAGAAGGAATGTACTTTTTGTGAAGTTCTGTAGCACTGTTTACAGTTTTCCTCCTTGTTTGTTATTTATAAATTTTATATTCATTGAATGTTTATTGTCTTCTAAGGTAATAATGTTTCACTTTTTATAGTGTTCTTTTATGCTAAAACAATAAAGTGTTTTATTTCTACCACAGACATTCATATTTGTTTGCCTTGATTTAGAGAAACATCTAACTCATTAACCGCTGGTCAAAAGCAGACTGCTGAAAGGGTTGGGTTTTTGAGGCAGGGGAGTGTTCTTTCTTACAACATAGTTTTATACTTAGGAAGTGTAATTGATTACTCTTAAGTAATTATGCATAGGATGATAGCTATAACAGGAGGCAGGAAGCAAAATGATGTGGAAATTTTAAATTAAGAAGCATTTTTACATGGACAAAACCTAGTGGAGCCAGAGCAAATGGGAGACAGACCAAAGCCAAAGTAATTCTGGTTAGGTTCACGTCCTGCTCCCCAAGTACAGCAATGCAATATAAGCAGAGGTTCAACTATGGCAAATAGTAGGGTGAGGGGTAAATAAAGATATATGAGTATACTGGTGGTGGAGGCAGCTTTGGACAATGGAAATCACAGCCATTTACATATGTCAGTGGGCGGACAACTTTCCTGTCCTGGCTTGTTCCTAAACAAGTATCTTCAGCTTGAAGCAAAATATTTCAAATTCTTTGTATTTTTGCCCTCTTTTTCTTAAATACATATAGAAAATATAAACTTGAAATGGAGAAAAGTCAGCTTTCTCTCATCATGTATGTTCTTTTTAATAATTATAAAGCAAACAAATTACTTTTCTTTTCTTGATCAGGGGAGACAATGTTCATGTTGGGAGATCAGTCACAAGATATATATGCCATTAGCTGAAGCTATTACTGTTCTAATACATATTCTGTTTAGTGGTTATAAGGTTTTTAAAGAATCACACCTGGATTGATGAAAGAGTTCAGTACAGTAGGGTAACATACATAAAATGAATTACAGTTACATGACAGGCAGACAAATCTTTCTGGATTGTGGGTTAGTATTTTTGGCATTGACAGGCAACGGTTTACCATAGTCTTGCCACTTACAAATCCTATGACACAATACTGACTAACTACATGCAAAGAATGTGCTCTACCACTGAACTAGAGCCCCCTTACCCTGTTGGAAGTGGTACATGTGAGCAAGCATATAAATAAATGGATGCAAGGGAAAAATTATGCAGATATGCCATTGTAATATTTGTTGAATTAAAGCTTTGAATCAAGTAGAACAATCCCTTTATTCTTATTTTATTTAATCCTTATTAAGGATGTTCATGAAATTAATTTCTAACGAAATCCCCCCTTAGATCTGCAGATCTGAATATTGATATTGTTAGCGTATCTGTTATATCTTTGGATATGGATTACTGGGATTTATGGTGGAAATATGATGAATAGATCCAAATGAAGAAGGAAGATAATTATGACATTAAGTTTTGAGGAAAGTAAAAATAAACTATTTAAAGGAAGAAAAACCCTAGATCATTTTTTCTTTTTAAAAAACCTGCATTTTACCCCATGTTTCTTTGCATCAATACAAAAACTTTTTTTCCTTTCAGAGAAGCAAAATCTGTTCTCTTCCCCCCCCCCTTGTGTTTTATTTCTTTTACTATGTGCTTGAGCAATTAGTGCTTTCATAGAATGAAAGAAAGAAAAAGCAAGGGGAGAAATGTAGGGAGCAAAATAGTAATGGTGCAAGAACAAATTCCATTATCAACAACCCAAAACTCCTTTTTTTTCTTGCTGGAACGTAACCATAGCAGAGACCAGTGCAGAGCAGAACTGTAGAATAATAAAATAGTGGAACTGGGGCAATCCACTCTTCCCTAACAATAGCAGAAGCAGCCACAAACAAGGCTTAAAACTGCAGAGAGGGAAAGCTGATGGCATTACCTATCAAAAGACATTGGAACTTTTTTTCTCTCTCTCTTTAACAGTACTTCATTCCCTGTACTAAAAGAGAAAAGGCAGTGGGGAACCACTACATGGCTGTAAATAGAAAACAGCAATGTCTGAACCTCTGGAATACTGTGCATGAGACAAGCTGATTACACAACCAAAGCCTTATAGAGTCATTCTGGGAGAGAAAGGAAATGTTTTGCACAAACTTCATTATTCTCGATTCTTCCCTTGCAACGAAATCCCTTTTGCGATATCCTCACTTCAAATAAATTTCATTGACTGCTGATGCTCTAATCTTGGTTGCTTATTATTCTGCAACTACTTCACTGTATGCTTACAGAATATCACAATGAATCATGATGGTCCGAAGAATGATACTCATAGTCACTAAAACTAGCAGATAAATGGGAAAAGCAATAGAAAAGGAGATATGATTTTGCTTCCCTGTCAGTATGTTTATTGAATATACCAACCTACACCTATAGGAAATAAAGGGGGGAGAGCCTTGCTCTCACAAAGAGTTCACCATGTATTCCAAATTACAAACTTAATGCTAACAGAAACTTTGATTCCTGTGAAAATAATTACAAGCGTTGTTGAAATTTTATGAAAATATGCCAGAGACTATTGGATCACTGCTACATCGAAGAAATGCCAGAAGCAACAAGTGGTCATAGGGATAGGATAAAAAGTATAAAGTACTGTATAAAGGTCGCTTTTTCACATTTTCCAAAAATCTTTCCCTGAATAATCCCAATGTAGATTTATAATAGACAGTACTGGCATGATAGGTATGTCCTCCTATACCCTACTAATTCATCAAACAGTCGCAAGATTTTCCATGGCAGCCCCAATGTCTGAATGCAAACCCACACATCTTTCCAGCTGCTGTACAACACTTTCCTCAGATAAGCAAGCTGTATTCCAAAATGTATTGCAGTATTTGTACAAAAGGTGATTGTGCATTAAAAAAAAGCACCAGTGGCTTTCGTAAGGGAAATGAGGCAGTCTGCAGGATCACACTCTGCAGTCAAGATTCTGAGACACTCATCTTCCCATTGTGGTGCATTTTTTTTCTCAATGCAGACAGTCGGCGCTCCTAAATGTTATATTTTATATACACTGAGTGCACAGCACACATACAAATGTAGGCAAAACACTCCAAGGAAGTCTGGTGAACACTAGCAGCCACTATGAGCTGCACATGCAAGGTGCAAGTGATATACAGTATTTCAAGGCCTGTTATATTTTGCTACTGGAGGCAGAGCAGCAAAATACCCTACAAGTCAAGGAACATGATATCCAAGGCCAACCCAATTACTGTATTCTGGCACCAGAAAATCCCAATCATCTCTCCTTAGCAGAAAAAGAACAACAATGACTGATGAATAATTAATAATTTGTTGCCTTATGGTGATACCATAATCTATCTGTGACAGCCACCAACACTCTGATCTGTCTGGGTTGGGTCTGTTGACTAGAATGATCAGGAGAGTTGCAAAAACACATAAGGATGAGCATCTATCTCTCTCTGCAGATGCATAGTGTCACACTCATGTTTTGAGCCGTGGCCTATGGTGGTTCATCTCTTGAGGAGGAGGGAGATGCACGGTCTCTGCCCCATTCTTGCAGCCACACCTTGCCCACTGCATCCCTGATCATGCCATCCAGTATGTGCCCACCTCACCCCTTTCAATACATTTTGTCATGAAGCAAAATGTGCTACTTACCATCTGCTTATGACTTGGGAAGAAAGTTTGCTCTACAAGAGGGAACTTCTCAGGACCCAGGGAGTTGAAGATCTTAATTAGTTGAGAGAACTGCAAAGAAAAGACAAGGGTCTATACAACTTTCCAAATAAGAAAAAAGTTTAATCATTCCCATTCTACCTGGTATTGCCAGCACTGGACCCAAAGCGTGTAACCAAGAATAGAAGCTAGGGCAGGACTACAATGACTACTCAGTAGGTTTTGAGGAGAAAGATAACGTAAGTGAAACTTAGGTTAAAACTGCAATGCACAAAGTCAAGCCTTTACCCCAAGCACTGGCATCCCCAGGAGCAAGTTTAGCCCTTCACATGAGTGTTGTCCCCAGTCATACCCTTCTATTTTCTTCTTACTGAGTGGACATTGTGGATAACAGCCATGAGAACAACTTGTGAAAAACGCTGTGGAATGACCAGAACCTTAGTTACTATTTTGGTACAATTTTAGACTACATTATTCTTTAGAAGCATCGATATCTTCTGACAACCCCAGTGATTCGATGCACTGTATGACAACTACTATAAAAAAATTAAAGCAGGCCTAGCAAAGGCTGTCAGAGAAATATTCTGTATAAAGGAAGATACATGGGTGTACAAATGTCATCTGCCTCCTGAGGCTACACTCTGTGCATCTGAATACGTTGTAGTTTACAGGCCACAAAATAAAACTCGTTTAGTCTTAAAAGTGACACAAGACTCTTTTTAGTTTCTGCTACAATAGACTAATATAGCTACACCTCTGGAAGCGTTACAATATTTGGAATAAAGGTCTATGCACTCTAGGTGCCCTAGACAGCGGTGGCACAAGACTGCTTTGCTGATCATACACAGAGGCATTTGCTAGTACTTTGTGTTTTTTTTTAATATATATTTTAAATGCCTTTTCCTGGCTGGAACTGAGGATACATAGTCATGGATCTGAACATCTTGGCAAATAAATCATTCCGCCTCTATGCAAAGCAATGTGAAGCAAAACAAAGCATGGAAAGTGTGTTGCTTATATACCACACTGTACTGCTTAAAGCACTCTCTGGATAGTTTGTGTGTTTAGTCGTTTAGTCGTGTCCGACTCTTCGTGACCCCATGGACCAGAGCACGCCAGGCCCTCCTGTCTTCTACTGCCTCCCGGAGTTGGGTCAGGTTCATGTTGGTTGCTTCGCAGACACTGTCCAGCCATCTCATCCTCGGTCGTCCCCTTCTCCTCTTGCCATCACACCTTCCTAACATCAAGGTTTTTTCCAAGGACTCTTTTCTTCTCATGAGATGGCCAAAGTACTGGAGCCTCAGCTTCAGGATCTGTCCTTCCAGTGAGCACTCAGGGTTGATTTCCTTTAGAACTGATAGGTTTGTTCTCCTTGCAGTCCAGGGGACTCTCAAGAGCCTCCTCCAGCACCACAATTCAAAGGCATCAATTCTTCAGCGGTCAGCTTTCTTTATGGTCCAGCTCTCACTTCCATACATCACGACAGGAAAAACCATAGCTTTGACTATTCGGACTTTTGTTGGCAAGGTGATGTCTCTGCTTTTCAAGATGCTGTCAAGATTTGTCATCGCTTTCCTCCCAAGAAGAAGGCATCTTTTAATTTCAGGGCTGCTGTCTCCATCTGCAGTGATCATGGAGCCCAGGAAGATAAAATTTGACACTGCCTCCATATCTTCCCCTTCTATTTCCCAGGAGGTGATGGGACCAGTGGCCATGATCTTAGTTTTTTTGATGTTGGATAGTTTACAATGTTTTAATTATGCAGGCTACACGTTGCTTCCCCGCAGTGAGCTGGGTACTCCATTTACCACCCTTGGAAGAATGGAAGGCTGAGAGATCCTTGAATCAGCTACCTGGGATTGAATCTGATCATGAGCAGAGTTTTGGCTGCAGAACTACAGTTTAACCGCTGTGCCATGAGGCTCCTAGCGAGCCTTCTATGAACCTAGTAAGAGCAACACCTGAAATAGCAAGGCTTTATGTCCTTCAGATAAATTCAGTGCAATTACATTTCTAAATAAATGAAATTATTCTTTCAAAAGGAAAATTAAATATTTGAGAACATCCGGGAATGTGGCAGCATGTGGAATTGTAGAAAGCCACCGTCAGGCTCACTATGAGATCAGAAGATGAGAAAGACTAAACAGAACATCCTTCCATATTCCCAGGGATTATTGATAGCAACATAGACTGTTGATGTAGCATAACACAGACAGCTTGTTGCTCTTAACCGCTCTCGCTAACCCAGAACATCTGATGAGAAAAGGAAAATAACACTGTTTTGGCTAGTTCAATGAATAAACATAAGAAGTTAGTTGTGTGTGTGTTTGAAAGAGAATGTGGAGAGGAAAGAGACAAGTTGCAGGAGAAAGACATATTAGGCAGTATGCTGTTACATAATGCAGCAAAATGTGCTAAAAGACATCTAGTTCATAAAGGGAAACAGACATTTTCCTACTATGACACGTCTGCTTTTGTTTCAAATATTTATTACAGCCGAACTATGCATGATGCATAACCTGTGCTTCATTGTTGCTACTCGCTGTCAAGTTGATTCCTACTTACTGGTGACCCTATGAATTAGTGACCTACAAAAGTTCCCCCTAAACAGTTCTGCGTAGCTCTTGCTGTGTGTGGCTTTCTTTATTGAGTCAATCCATCTCTTTCTTTTTCTGCTTTTCCTGTTACCTCCAACCTTTCCTAGCATCATTGTGTCTCCCATTGAATCTTGTGTTCTCATGATGTGCCTTAATTACAATAGCCTCGGTTTTTCATGTTTGCTTCTCAGTAGAGTCTAGGCTTGATTTGATCCAGCAGCCACTTATTTGTCTTTCTGGCAGTCCAAGATACTTGCAAAGCTCTCCTGCAACAACACATTTCAAATTAATAATTATTCCTCCGTTAATTTTCTTCACTGTTCAGCTCTCATTTCTATGCATAATAATTGAAAATACCATAGTATCAATGCTCTTCACTTTGGTCTCCAGTGAGACATGCTTACACTTGAAGATATTTTCTAATTCCTTCATAGTTGCCCTTCCAAGTCTTAATCTTATTCTGATTTCTTGGCTGAAGTTTCATTTGGATTTATAACTGAATACAAAATCATAAACAACTTTAATTTCTTCACTGTCTACATTAAAATTATATAAGGCTTCTGTAGACATGATTCTTGTCTTAATATTCAACTGCAGTCCTGCTCTTGCACCTTCTTCTTTTACCTTCATCAGGAACCATTCATTGCAAATCACTGCTGTTTTCTGCTAGTAATATACCGTCATCAGTGTATCTTAATTTACTGATATGTCTTCCACTAATGTTTATTCTCCTTTATTTGATTCTAATTCAGCTTTCTGTATGATATACTTTGTATTCAGATTGAACAGACAGGAAATAAAATACATTCTTTGTCTGACATTTTTACACACATGAAACCATTCAGTTTCTCCGTATTCTGTTTTAAAAGTAGTTTCTTGTCCAAAAGATAGATTATGCATCAGGACAACTAAATGTTGAGGTGCATCCACTTTTTTTAGAACGATCTATAGCTTTTTATGATCCACACAGTCTAGGATTTTGTTTTAATCTATAAAGCACAGCCTGTTTTTTTCTAAACACCCTGCAATAGCCAATGTATATTTGCAATATGATCTCCAGTCCCTCTTCCTTTCTAAATCTAGTTTGATCATGGGTTTTTTAAATTGTTCCATATATGGTAAATGTTTTTGTTGCAAAACCTTGAGCAGTGTTGTTCTTGCTTGGGAAATCCAAACAACAGT
This sequence comes from Pogona vitticeps, assembly GCF_051106095.1. NCBI lineage: Eukaryota > Metazoa > Chordata > Lepidosauria > Squamata > Agamidae > Pogona > Pogona vitticeps. The sequence goes on along the minus strand of NC_135787.1, from coordinate 169,447,336 downwards.
AGTATAATTATTGCACTTATTGGTGTCACCTTTCCTAGGGATTGGAATATAATCTTAGAACTGCAGAGCTGGAAGGGACCCTATGGATCATCAAGTCCTGCCCTTCTCAGGGAGGCACAGTGGGGAATCTAACTCCCAACCTTTGGCTCCACAGCCAGATACCTAACCCACTGAGCTATGTAGCATGTATATTGAACACTTCCAGACTGTAGGCCATTGCTGGGTTTTCAGTATTTGTTGGCATATTCTTGTTACGATTTTGATAGAGTCAATTTCTGTAGCTTGGAATGGTATCTCATCCATTCTTGCTGATGTATACATTTGACTTGCTTTGAGAGCAACTTTCACTTCATTTTCCATAAAGCACAAAAGTTCTTCGCCAAAGAAGAATTCATCATCCTTGCATTTCTTCTGTATAGTTCTTCCATATATTGTTTTCATATTTTTAAAATCTTTATTCTGGCGAAATATGCCCCATTGCTCTTTCAACATTGCTAATCTAGGTTTAAATTTCTCTTGGATTTCTTGGAATTTCTTAACTGAGCAGTAGTATTTGGTCAGTAGCCCTGCTGCTCTGCCTATCTATGGCCATAACGATCTATGGCCATAGATAGTTATGAAATCAAGGTATACAACACAAAACTTGCGAACATGATCATGTAGCCTTCTTTCACCCTGCGTGTAATACTAACATCTCCACATAATATTGTAATTTTGTTATTGTGGGAGGCATTAAAAATCATCATACTGTAAACATTATGTTTTTTAAAATTTTATATGCTGCATATTTTCAGCAAAATAATGACAGATTCCTCATGTAAAGTCTTTGCTGTGAAGGCAAATTATCTGCAAGAGAGTAATATTAATTCTTAGTGTTTTGCTGTCTTACTTTTTAAATAGTTTACATTTTATAAAGGTTTGTATTTAATGCATTGTAGCTGAAATCATGTGCAGCTCCATGTTTGTAACAGTGATGATGTCACTGATTAAAGGCAATTTTGGGTTGCACACAACTTTTACACAATGGTATGAAGTCAGGTGCACCTTGAAATCGCAAAAGGAAGCTCTTAATCAGTGACAATTTGCCACTGCTGGTAGCACATGGAACTACAGTACACAACAGGATTTCAGCCTATTATGAAGTACATATTCAACAATGTACTGAAAAACAGATTTCTTTTTTCAAATCTCTACTTCACATCCTACATACAGTATATGCAGGTTAATATTAATTTCAAAAGTTTTGCTGTCTTAATTCTAAAGTCAGCTACAGTTAAAAAAAAACCCTGGTCAGGAATTATCTCAGCAGTTTGAGTTATGACTGAAATGTAGATTTGATTTGCATCCAATCAAATAATCTGAATACTATTGCCAGTATCAATATGACCTCTTTAAGACTGTGGAGCAATAATAGGAAAAACAGAAGTCCTGCCAGCATAATCCTGCAAACTTAGTAGGACCACAATTTGCATAGCTCAACACTGAGTCAAATTATGATGAAATACTACAAATATTATCTTTCATTTGACAAGTGAATCAAATATATTCTTTTCTGCTCCAATTTGCTGTAAACCTTAATATTAAACCCTTTCCAGGGTATTCCAGGAAGACAATACTCAGAAGTAGTTTACCACTCCCTTCTTCTGGAGGTGCCTTGGGATTGTGCAAGACCACACAGGCTGGATATACTCATAGGAGGCACAGTAGGGAATCAAACTCCCAACATCTGGCTCCACTACCAAATATCTAAAGACAGAACCAGCTAGATAGTCAGTGGTTTACATGTTTGAGTATTATCTACCTAGAAAACCTGGAAAGGATTGCCATAAGTCAGAATTGACTTGATGGCACATTATTATTATTTGGGTAGATAACCCTAAAACCAAAAATTTCAGAGACACATTCTTTCCTTTAGTCATGTATGCCTAAATCTTCAGGTGTCAAAGTATTTTTCCGTTTGATATTTTTCATTGGCTTCAAAATCAGTGTTTGGGAGAACTTTTCATGGAATCCCATTCTGTTCCCTAACAGGATTTATTTCATGACAACTGGAATTTATAACAAGGTCCTATAGATACATATTATCTGTGGGGCTCTGCATTATGCTAAGAAATTATCAAGTTCTGGTGACATCAGCATAGCATGAGTCATATGTGACTTCTGTCCTTGTCCCTGTGACAGTAAGCCGTGTATTACCCCACGGTTGTATAACCAGTTTAGGTCTGCATGTATTTGTAACATCTGAAGAAGACATTAATGATAGGGGCCTGGCCATTTGTCAGATTCTTATCTGTAAATGACAACACTATTTTTCAGGGCATTTTCCATGGAGGGTAATTCTAGGAAAGTTTTTTTGTGCTGTCTACTTTTCATTATGCTGGTTTCAAACGGAATCACAATTGTTATTTGCATCTCACAAATAAGTCAATTTAAGTGCTTTTACACCCCTCATATAATTTTGCCTACATGCTTCTCTGATCAGCCTTCTCCCGTTGTCATCGTACCGCCCTTCCTCCTCTCTTTCCTCCTTCTGGAGGGATAGCAGTTGGCCAGGCTGAATTTTGCTTTTGTTTGTCCCTGCTGTGTTCCATTGGTTCCCCCCCCCCAAACTCTTTGAACAGTGATATTTCAAACAGCCTTTAAAACAGCTGCAATATGGGCAGATATTCAAATCCTTTTGGTAACCTTTCCTCTACCCTCATTAGTACACCTACTGTAGGAATTCTGGGAGAATTCTGGGTGGTGGCGGCGGCTGCTGCTGCGAATACAAACATCAGCCAACAGATGCTAAAGGGCACAGGGAGAAAAAGCACTCTTCAAAGGTAGTAAATTGCACCGCAGCTCCCTCCCCAATGTTAATTCTCCACTGCATTAAAAGGCAAAACTGGATCTGTTTGTGAAGTAATTATAACATTGTGTAAAAGCAGCTTGAAAAAGGAAAGCAAAAGTGCAAGGCAATCCCAGCACAGCAGACTCATATGAAACTGCTCAAAGGGCTATTCATCGAAAATAAAAAAATATATTGTGTGACTTGTATATGTTGGGGCCAGTCATGTATTAAGATGAACATCAATAAAGCCCTAAGTTGCTTATGACAATATGGTCAGAATAGAGATCCTAAAGTTTCCTAAATAGCAGCACAGGGCAACTTCAAAATATTTCATCTGCTGTCCAGTAAAACATCTTTGGTGGGTTTTTCTACACGTTCTCCTTTTTAAAAAGAAATCTAAATACAAAAAAAAGTTTCCCTCCCTGCCAAATTTCTCAGACTGAATAGTAGACTTGCCTGAAACAGACCACAATAATTATACATATTTTTCACATGCCATTTCTCATTGTCCTTTCTCTGGAAGAGTTTTTAATGCCATGGGTATATCTGAAATAAAACAAGCTGTTATGTGTTTTTCTGTAAATATTCACCTACTGCCACTATGATGGCAGCTTCTGATAAGTGACAAGGCAGCCAGCTTTTTCTTAAATGGTGACAGCCCTGTTGACATTTCCCAGATTCAAAAAGGATCCCAAAAGAGGGGATTGGGAGAGGTGGGACAAAATGGCAGCTTCTCTGACCCTCTTCCCCACAAAAGATATTTCATTGCCGAAATATAGATCCTGAGATGGGTGAAACCACTGAAAAATCTGTCCTTGTTAATTCAGGGCAGTCCCACTGTCTAATGGAATATTCCATAACTGGAGGGGGAAAGCAGCTTTTTGTTTAGATATTTATCTCCGGGCCACAAAAAACAGGGTGAATTTGGAGCTTCCTGAGATGTGGAAATATACAAATATCTCTCCATTCTAATTTCGTATAAGGACACTAAAGGATATGACCTACCACCCACGGTTTGCTGCAGAAATTGTAGATGGAGAAAAGTGAATTGACACCGTGGACTCCACCATACTGTAGGCCGATGACAAGGCTTCGAAAGTCCTCTCCTAGTGCCATGCTGTAAGCATGCTGTCGGACAAGAACAAAGTCAGGCTTGAAGGATCTAGAAGATAAAATCAGAAGAGTATTTTAAACAGTCAATCCCCTTATCCTCTCCATTTACTGCTTTTTGCCGCCGACTTCTTCAATCCTTCTGTACTTGGTGAGAATGTCTCATTTTAACTGTGGTACCAATTATTGCCATCATATTAAATGCAGCAGTAAACGAAATCCTTTATTGCCTGAAAGAAATACGTAGATCTTACAAGACTCCGAACAGACTTCTCAAAATTTCCATTACGGGGGTCACACAAAAAGTGGTCTGTAAGAAGAACTAAAGATAATAAATTAGGGGCAGAAAAGTATATTCCCAGCAGTTTTCCTGCGGGAATTGAGAGTGGAGGAGGAATGCAGGGATACTTCTTCCAATGTGTTACACAGATGATAAATGAAAAAGACAGCTTCTGAACTTTCAGAACTGAATATCAATTTAAAGACTAGCCTATCACGGCATTTCTGAATGCAGACATTCATCCAGTAAACACATATGTTCACTTCTCAAAGATTTCTTTCTATAGAGTGCATCGTAATGTAATCTTTGTGTGTCCTGTTATGCTCTCAGTGGTAGATAAGACATCTCTTTCTTGAGTTTCCTGTGTCTGAGTTAAGCATTTGACTGCAAAACCAGAGTTTGGGTGTTTGAGTTCCTATTGTGCCTCCTGGGAGAAGACCAAGCTTATGTAACCTTAGGAAAGTTCAGAATTTTAGGGTAGCCCCAGAACAAGGGAATGATAAGCCATTTCTGAGTACTTTCTACCTAGAATAGCCTGGAAAATATATCCTAACTTGGAATTGACTTGTCAGAACATAATTATTATTACTAGAGCAACACAAACACCTAAAAGGGTATCTATATTGGCTGCCTGTAACCCCTAGTAATCTCCTTCTTTATAAACTTATACAAACTTTAATCATCATCATCATCATCATCTTAGAACTGCAGAACTAGAAGGACCATATGGATCACTGAGTCCAGCTCCTGTCAAGGAGGCACAGTGGGGAATCGAACTCCCAACCTATTTAAACCACTGAGCTGTCCAGAAGTTAATCTAGACATATGTGTCTGAAACAGTTTGACAACTTCATACGTTATGTTTCTTACTCAGACTGCCTTTCAGCTCAAGCTAAAGAAAGGAGTATTAACATTTGCTAGGTTGGCCTCCTTTCTAATTGTTATGTGATGCAATTCCCATCCCCCCATAGTTTTTCACCACAAGAACCACCTTGCTGGATCAAACCAAAATTCCATGTAGGTGCAATCCTAACTGTCCAAAATGAACAAAACCAAAACTGGGCCAGCTGAAACAATTCTGACTCCACATTGGCTTACTCGCTCAGCATCATAGAAGAATACGGAGATACTGTTGGGTACATTTTCTGTTCATATGTAGTGCTGCTGCTCAAGTCTCACTGTTACCCTGGGTAAATGAGATCCCGGAAATATAACCAACATTCTTCAGAAAAAGGGCCATAACTCAATAGTAGGGAACGACTACTGAGTTCTGGTTCAATAAATGGCATCTCCTTGGAAGATTCAAAGACACTCCCATTTGAGATACTGCATCACAACGCTGAGCTAGAGGGACCAATGTTTCAGCCTGGTAAAAATCAGATTCCGGTGTACTAATATAAGAAAGTACACAGACACTGCATGTTTAAGACAAACAGATTTATTAGGGCAAGAGTTGTTGTAGGCTACTAGCTGCCTAGAGTGGTCATAAGACCAGATAGGCGGGATATAAATAAATAAATAAATAAATAAATAAATAAATAAATAAATAAATAAATAAATAAATAAATAAATAAATAAATAAATAAATAAATAAATTCTACCTTGACTGCAAATCAAATTGTTAAGTATTAACAGCCTCACCTTACTTTTTGCTCTCATAGTGACACAAATTAACATTGCTGCCTCTCTGGAAATTGGCATTACACTCCAGTGACCTATAACTGGCATTCTGGATCATGCAGAAAGCAGCCATGGAGAAAGTTGCTCTCCATGTGATGACAGCAACAGAAAAGAAAAGACTTTGTTCCTTGCAAATTTTGACTCAAATGAGAATGATGAGAACACTGAATGCCTATGCAGGGCTGCAACAATTGTGCTACACAACAACCTGGAATTTAGGCTTATCTGGAACAGAGGCCAGCACACAAACCATCACATTTTCTCAAACTAATCTCAGTTAGAAACTTGATACACGGCACGGTGAGAAAAAAAAAACACACTCCTTCTCAGCTTCTCCATTTGCAACCCTGGAGTACAAATAACGTGACTGGCCTGCTTGACAAGGCTGCTGAATGGATTCCTGACACGATGTGCATAAATTTTGATACAGCAAATACAATATACATGCTAACAGCTCATTTTACAGGAACTTTAAAAAACAAACTAGAACAGTCACTCTCATTTAATTAGTGGTATGACTTGTTGCTTTAAGACAGTCATAAACCTGGATGCTTTCACAGTAGTTACGAATCTGGATGATCTCCAAAATCCTGTACTATAGCTATAGTTCAGGAATATAATACAGAGTGACTTATTTCAAGTTTTTATGCCCCTGTACACACCACTTTTCCTGCCAACCTAGCCGTTCGAAAGCATGTAAAAATGCGAGTAGATAAACAGGTACCACCACAATGGGAAGGTAAACAGCGTTCTGTGTCTAGTTGCGCTGGCTACGTGACCACGGAAAACTGTCTACAGACAAATGCTGGTTCTACGGCTTGGAAGCAGGGACGAGCACCAGCCCCCTAGAGCCGGACACGACTAGACTAAATGTCAACGGGAACCTTACACACCACTTTAAATCACCACAAATGCAAAAGTCTGGGGCCTGCTCTTATGGAATGCTGGAATGCCTACCATAATTCATGACAAGCTGTAGGTTTGAATAGCTCCATGTCAAGTGTTGGGACTGAATTATTTTCTCAATAACCAAAGTGATGTGGGAAGAATAAATCATTAGGCAATATGATGTGATTGGCTGCATGTTACTGTAGTACCAATAGTCTCCTCCAGCAAAATTCTGAGGGACAAATCTAGCTCATAACTGATTTTAGCAATCTGAGAAGAGTAATAAGAATGTTCATATATTATCTCTCATCCGGTAAGAAAGAACAGTCACCACCAGTTTAGAATAATCCTTTTGTGGCATTAGCTGGTTGTAAATGTTGGTGATGTAACATCACTGAAATTTATTCATAACAATTTTATCAAAGTGAGTGGGCTATTTGTTTATATAAATAGCTTGGATTGCATTTCTAACTGAAATCATTTGACACCTTGATTTAGGAGGACCTCAGGAATATCATTCTGAGACCAAAACAGAGGAATCATGACGATCTGCAATTAGAAGCTAGCTTTAACAGTAAAAGAAGTGCTTCTAAAGTCTATCGTGGTTTTGCAAGGTGCACATTCTTGGGAGAAAAAAAACATCATTTTTCTCCTTTTGCATTTTGAGCTGAAGAGTCAAAATAATTAGCTGCCCTAATTATTCACCTCTGTTTTCCTTATACATTCACTAGCCACTCCTTATACGTTCACCAGCACCCTCTAAGGTATTTAGACTGAGAATTGGCAGCTGACCTAAGGTCACAATATGATCTCTTAGTCCTGCAAGTACAGTGGTGCCTCGCTTAATGGGCGCCCTGTTTAATGACGAAATCGCATAGCAATGAAGATTTTGCGATCGCAAAAGCGATCACATTGTGATGTTTTAAATGGGGAAAAATCGCTTTGCGATGATCGGTACCCTGTTTTGCTTACCGATCATCGCAAAGCAATGATTTTTTAACAGCTGATCGGCGGTTCCAAAAATGGCCGCCGGGTAAAAAAATGGCCGCCCGCTGTTTTCTGGGACTGATTCCTCGGTTACTGGGCAGCGAAAATGGCCGCCGTATGGAGGACTTTTGTTTAAAGGTGAGTCTGAAGCCCATAGGAATGCATTGAAGGTGTTTCAATGCATTCCTATGGGCTTTTTAAAATCGCATAGCGATGAAATTGCTTTGCAGCAATTTTTGCTGCACCGATTATCGTCACTATGCGAGGCACCACTGTATTGGAATTCATACTTAACCAGTCCAGACTCCAGATACTGTACAGCTCTTTCTACTAGCACGAAGATGGCTTTCATTTGCTTCTTTAAAATACCGTATTTTTCTGTGTTTAAGACTATACTTTTGTCTAAAATCTTTAGACTAAAAATTGAGGGTCGTCTTATACATGGAAGTAAGCTGAGGAGAGAACAAAAACAAGTGTGGGGGGGGAAGCAGGGATCAAAGCGATCCTGCAGTGCTTTGATCCCTTTCCCCCTACACTTTCTAAGTCCCACTTAGATTTCTTAATTTTGGAATAGAAAAGTGGGGGGAGTCTTATACATGGGGGCATCTTATACACAGAAAAATATGGTACTTTAAAAACTTGTCGTATGTTCTGTTAAGCTGCCTTCATTTTATGGAGATCACTTCATCATATGAATGAGTGATCTACAAAACATGAATGATAATTTAAATGTGTGGTGGATTGAAAATGGACCAAAATAATGAGTGAGCAAAGAAGAAAACTTGTGTTCAGATTCAAGTGAAAGTCATCTGGAGCAGTATTAGAAAAGGTAGCCATGTTAGTCTGTGCAACCATATCAGGCAAAATCTGGAGTAGAATCAGACAATACAAATGCTGCACACCTTAAAAAGAAAAACTCTCATAAAAAGATTCTAGTTAAGACAAGAATGATACAAGATAAAAATAGAATAAATTTAAAAGTCATTTTATGTTATCAATTATAAAAACTGGGTTTTGATGGGTCATTCCTTCTTATAAGAAATCTGAGATGTGAAAGACTCATAGAAAATATTAATATCTTCACCGTCTCCCAACTTCTGTCTGGTTACAATAATTTCTAATTTTTTTGGCAGCTGCCTCCACTCCAAATGTTTTCCTAATAACTGTCAGCATCTTTCTCACACATCGGCTGGACGCCAGGTGCTGAGGAGTTAAAGAGGGACATTATTCATCCAGAAGATAAGCAAACCCCCATGAGAGACCCTCCTCCATCAAGACCAGCAGCTGTTTAATAGCAGCAACTGGAGATGAGGTTTAAAAAGCCTGAGATCCTTCTCCCTTAATCATTTTTCTTTTTTTTTAAAAAAAGAAATGATAGTGGCAGCAGGTTAAAGTAATCTGTCGAACCAAATAATTTTTAATGATCAGATCCCATGAGCCATCATGTTGTCAATTAATTGTTTAATTCCATATAAAATGGCTGCTATATATAATATACAGTAGGTGATAATATAGTTCTGGTACTTAGCCAGATCAGAATTATTCTATGATTTTATGAATATTGCAACAATGGCTAGAGCTATTTTTAAACTAACAACTCCTATCACAGTGAGCTACAGTATAGGTTGAGCTTCCTAATTGGGGCCTCGTTTTTTTGCTCACATTATACGTCATATTTAAACACTAAATTCATAGCTATATGCAACCAGGAATTGTAGGCAAGGAAGCCTGAAAGCTGGCAGAGGAAGAAAAAAGCTCCCTGCCCTTCCTCTGCACCCAGAATTTAAAACATAACATAACAAAACAAACAAACAAACAAAAAAACCCTGGGATCAAATGGTATTTTTTTCTGGATTCCATTAGTTTCATTGGAACTGGTGGTTCCTTCGCTCTGCAGCTCCCTGTGAAACCCTAAAAACGTGCTCTGGACAGCTGGGGAATTCTCTTGAGCAGGTTTCTAGGGTGCACAAACAGCTGCCAAAAGAGAGGGGAGGGAAAGAAAGTCCCAACTCAGCTGGCACTGAATACTAAAATACAATGTTGGATCTTATCCCAAGTGGGCACTTAGTGGACAGAAGCCCCCCCCCCCCCCTCCTGTGTAGAAAGGCAACTCTCCATCCCTCTGCCAGCATTCAGCTAGCTAATGAATGTTTTTGCTGCTTAGTAACTTTTGTGAGCTTTAGATTTCTTTTTTTTTTTAAACAAGACTACACCAACATGCTATACAATGCTAGTGTATTATATTACTATTATTCAATTGTTTTTGCATTCTGTATGCTTCCAGGCCTAAGTGAAGAAATTGATCATTACCTTTGAAGCTTGTCACTTTATAAATGAAAGATTAATTTTCTGCACCATTAACCTATCTGCACGGCCCTCTTACACACCTTCCCACACTGTAAAAAGTGGAGCGATTAGGTCTAAAGATCAAGCACCCTCTAAAAAAGCAGTGTCTAGATTATGGATTTCTATCTGGCGATTTAGCTAATGTCTAGGTAGCAAGTCAAAACAGGCCTTTATTTAAACAGATTTCCTGCTGGCATGGTTTCCACAGCTGACATTTTGTTGCTGTTATTGTTGTTTTTGTTTCTCAGTCCTCATTGCGGATTGTTTTACTCTTTTCTTTTAGGAAAGGATTTTAGACGGTCATATTAACTTACGTAAAACATGTAATCCCCTAATTGGAACTGCTTCCTTGGCTACCAGTCTGTTTCTGGTCACAATTCAAAGCACAGGTTTTAACACTTTGATCCCTGTGTGACTTTGAACCAGGCTATCACAGAAATTGTATTATATTACAACCTACATATGATGTATTTAAGGGGTTTTGAATGGGAAGAACTTTTCTGGACTGAGACTGAATGTCAATCAACTCAGTAACAGCTAATTGTTTCCCCTCTACCTCAAGATTCTTTTTCCCACATTTTTCCCAGTCAGGGTTCAGTTAGATCTGTTAGATCAAAAATGGACAGTTAGAGTGATGGGTTCTGTCAGCTATGCAACCAGTTAGTCAGTAACAAAGCTAGCTACATCAACGTTACCCAGTCCTCACAAATCTCATGTCTGTGGGTGTCAGTTCCTAGAGTAGCCTAGAAAATTATAACAAGAAACTGGGCTTTCTCTGCAGTGGTGTCGTCTCTATGGAATGCTCTCTTGCAGTAACTGCAGCAGGTGTCCTCCCTTCATATATTCAAAAACCTCCTAGAAACAGAAATAATCAGGGAAGCTTTTTGGGATACCCTTCCTAGGTACCTGGGGCACTGGAGAAAGGAGGAGAGGAATAATGTAATACTGCAGTATTAAATTGTTTTGCCATCTGTCTTGGGTTGTTGTTTATGTGTGGGATATCCTAATGTTTATATTATCGCACAATGTATGCTTAACTTGTTGTACAGATTAGAAATTCACTAGATGGGCAGTATATACTGTAAACTGAATGAATAAATAAATAGTTAACCAGTTAAGCTCAGTGATATAACAAGTTGTCATTTATTACACCATAGGATGTTTGTTTTTATCTATGAAGAACTGTGAGTAAACAGAAACATGCTTTCTCATGACAAGAGTCTCTGAGTGAATGTATTGAGACAATAAGTGGCAGCTGAGGTAAACTAACAAATAAGGGGTAGTCTACTGGTCGGGGGGACTTGAACCCAATCTGCTCTGTAGGTTTCTGAGTGAACCATTTTATCCACTGTGTAATTAGAGGAAAGTTTGTTTAAATTTAGGAATACAAATTACAAAAAAAACTAGAACACTAGTAAAAGATAATTACATGAAACTACTAGATGATATCCAGAAGGATCTCAAAAAATGGCAGAATCTACAATTGTCCTTGATGGGGAGAATAGTGACAATTACAGTAAGATGAACATTCTTCCCAGAATACTATTTCTTTTCCAGACTATCCCAGTATTACTTAAACACACTTTTTTTCAATAAGATGGTGATGAAATTTATTTGGCAAAATAAAAAACCAAGAATTAAAATTAAAGCTATGCAAGATAACAAACAAAGAGCTGGATTTGGCCTCCCTGATTGGAGTACATACTATAAAGCTTGTGGATTAGTCTGAATAAAGGAATGGATGACTCTTAAAAATAATAGGCTACTCAAGCTGGAAGGACATGATCTGATGCTTGGTTGGCATGTATTTTTGTGGTACAAAATAGCTAAAGACCATAAATATTTTAACAATCATTTGATAAGAAGATCTCTATTAAAGTCATGGGATAATATTGTAGCAGAACACGTTTGGAATTAGAAAGGGCTTCCTTTTGCAAGTATTTGTAACTCTGAATACTATATGTGGAATGACAGATATAGTACTACTTCACAAAGTAAAGTATGGTATTTATTTTATTTTTAACTGGTCTAGCAGGGCTGGTGGAGAACATTTCCATAATACAACATAGGAGCTCAGACAAGAATATTGTATAGAACTCTCTTTCCTTCTCTGTACATGCTAATTTGAACATTAAGGGGATTCTGCCCCTCCCCTCCCCAAGAGATAGGGAGAAGAGGAGCAGAAATAAGCCTATCCAAAGATTAATTAAAAGCAAGCCTTCGTGCAGACAGTAAAAGGCGTGTGAATCTCTTCTGTCTCTCCCACCTCCTCTCTCAGTGTCTCCTAAATTACTCCAAGGGTGGTAACACAAGACGGCCGTGCTAAGTTTCCTCAGGCCAAATCAGCACATGTGTTGAACAAATGCTGAGCATCTGCAGCAGTATGTCACAGCAGATATATGTCAAAACACATGCCCTGGGCCACATGTGCACCAGCATCATCCTGAATACACACCTATGCACTCATTACCAACCCGATCCACAACAAAACTGAAGTTAAATAGTTTTGAGTTAATCTTTTCCTACTTTAGCAAGACCAACAAAACCAAACTGGATTAAATAGAACTATTCTGGACTGGGTTTTGGATTGGGTTGCTTAGTACCTTTCACATCAGCAAATAAATAACTAAACACAATATAACTGGCTAGGATGGGCAAAGGCCAGATGACTTGACACTAGGCCATCTAAGGCTGAGCTGAATCTACTGCTTGTGTTAACAATGTAATCTTAATTCAAAGTATTCTCTGTATTCTAATCATATGAAGAAGTGGAAAATATTCCATGGAAGCATATATTAAAATATAGCAGTAAATCTTTAAAATGCAACAATGTCCTTTTTTTCTTTTTCTTTTTTCTTTTGTTTTGTGTTTCTTATTGAAATGATCAATTCAAAGCTATACTGTAGATAGAAACGCAGAAAAGCTGAAGCCTCTTGAACTGACAAAAGTGCCCTTGTGCTGGCAAAAGATTCCTATGCTGAATGATCTCAGAAACCTGTTGGCAGATGACTGTGGTGGCAGAATTGCTCTGCTGCTAAGATCAGCTGGCAGAAGAAAGGAGCACACTATCCCAGCACATCTTAGCCAGCAATTTTGCTGGCTGATTGCTCTGTCAGCAAATCAGCCAACAGAAGGAGTTTCTGCTGGTAAAAGGATCTTGTCCTTAATCCAGCCCTATTCAGTAGTTACATATTTCAGCTAGTACTGCAATGATTATTTTTAGAACAAACTGTAATATGCTCTAATATCATATTTTCTTTAAGATTAACACATTTCATCTCTTGAAATAAAAACATCTCAAATATTCGTGGTGTCTGACACTGATTGAGGCCTTATTGTCTCCCCAACTGCTGCTTCTCAGCATTGTTATCATTCTTGCTTCCCCTCCTAATCTTTGATTACATATGCCTGCATTATCGTTTAATCCAACTGGTGGAGGAGAGACAGGTTTCTTTTATATGCATCTCATTATGTCATCATGTCAGAAGTAGTATCATCAACAGAACTATACTGTTTACAATCTGAACCAGAGGATTAATGGCAGCATAGCCAATGAAAGTTGAAAATTATGAAGGTTCAAGAAGGAGGAGCAATATTCAGACAATACAATTCATTAGTAATAAAGGCTAAAAAATTGTGATTGGAAGGTACTTTTCAGAATTAATTAAGAATGAACTACTGTTTTCTTTTGGTAACTGTTGTTCTTTGAGTGGTCATCTATGCAATGGGTACTGTATCTGTGCAGAACATGGTTTGGAATGTCTTGGAGCTGAGTACCGTGTTTTTCCGTGTATAAAATGACACATTTTCCTAATATAATTAGAGAGAGGAAAAATTGAGGGTCACTTTATATATGGAAGTAAGGAGGGGAGATATCAAAGCGCTTTTATCCTTGCTTTCTCCCTACACTTTTGCAAAGAAAGGGGAGGGGGAAAGCACCCCTTCCAATTTCTTTGCATAAAGTGGAGGGGGAAAGCAGCTTTTTACAAAGAAAGTGGAGGGAGAAAGCACTTCCCCCTCCACTTTCTTGCGAGGAAAGCACTTCCCCCTCCACTTTCTTTACAAAAAGCTGCTTTCCCCCTCCACTTTTTTTTTTTTTTTGCAAAAAGCTGCTTTCTCCCTTGCAAAAAGGGAGGAGGAAAGCAGCTTTTTGCAAAGAAAGAAATTTTGGGTTAGAAAAGTGGGGGATGTCTTATACATGGGGGTGTCTTATACACAGAAAAATACGGTAATATCATTAGAAACAAGCTGTCATTTTCATCATGGGATCTGTGACTTACACTAACAGGAGACTTACAATCTTTCTTACTGGTCATGGTCAAGACAACACATAGGAAACCACTATCATTCCAAAATGATAGTATACGTCTGAACATCCAAGCGACTGTGTCAAATGAATGTAGAGGGATGCAACCATGTGGCTGCTCAGCAGAGGTCCAGCAGGGGAACTCCCCAGAGAGCTGCTACAGAAGTCAAAACTAATCTCACATAATGGCTGTTTACTCCAATGGTAGTGGCAGCTGAATCAGTAACTCAGGCAAATGCAGTCAACAACCCCATGTGCAAAACACCGGGAGGAAACAGGAAGACCCTTGAGATGTCTCCTGTAACAAAAGAAACGACGGAAAAGTGTTGTCCTGGAACATGCATGCCAAACACCTAGAGTATGAAGTGCATGCTGCAAAGGAAATGACAGATTTTAATAAAATGTCAATAAATACAATGTCTTGGTTTATCTGTAGTCCATAGCAATGAGCATCCCACACCATGTTGAAGTCACTGGTGGTTGCTGTCATAGATGGGTGAGGATTATAAAAGGGCCCCCCAACTATCATGATGGAAAAGGCAGTCCATTATGTCAAGCTTTGATGGAGGTCTGCTGGCAGATATAGCTCTCAGTGCTTCACATGCATTTGGAGATAGAAGGCTCAAAAGGAACCAAAACTGTAAAGGTTGGAGGCACAAGCATGCAAACAAGACTACTGATGTGTTGAAGTCATAAGTCTGAGTTGGAGAACAAGCAGTGTTACTGATGACTGTTAAAAGGCTATTTGAAGGGCAAGGTGAACTATCCTTTGTACTTATCTAGTGGGAGAAAAGCTCTGGTAAACACAGAATCCAATCAAGTGCTTATATAATGGATTGTCTGAGATGGAAGTACAAGGTTTCTCCCCACTGATATCCAAGATGAGATCTCTCAAGGTGGAAAGAATTAAGTGAGCATCTTGTAGCTACTCCTTGAAGCCTGTGACAAGAAGATAATCATCAATATAAGGAAATACACTAATTCTTATTGTTGTCAGGAAGGTCACAACTGAAACCATACATTTGGTGAATACTCCTGGTGGTGCAGGAAGCCCAAACAGAAGAAGTGTAAACGAAAAAGAAGAGGTAGCCCAGGGTGAAATGCAGGTAATGCCTGTGCAATGAACAGATAGTTATGTAGAAGTAGGCATCCCAAAGATCAACACTCTTTATTGAAGCAGCCTGCACTAGAACCCATTCCCCCATGCACTTTTGTGAGACACAGGGAATCCTCATGGCTTCCATGGTACAGCAGGAGAGTTTTATAAACTGTTTGAAGAGATAGTGCAGGAATGACATAGAGGTAAGCGGGCTGCCCTACGTCCTGCCAGTTTAAGGGCACACAACCCCATAATTTGGCCAGGAATGTTCCAACTGAATTACGGTACTGACGTCTGGTAATTTTAAAAATCCCATTCCTACTAGATCTCTTAAGAGTGGTCTGTGATCTGCTCAAAGTTGCACTTGGGAGGAGCACAGTGTGAGGCATGGCTGCAAGTACTTCGTGTAGGAGAACTTGGTCTCTGTTAAGAAAATTGTGTGAGCCAATTACTTTTAGCCATACACTGAAGCTGAATATGAGAACCAATCCTCATTTTCTTGGCCATAGTCCAAGTTTTCATTATATGTTCCATGAGCTCATTGGTCTATGCGCTGAAGAGACCATCTCCATTAAAAAGATTCACAATCTGAAACCAAGAATCTTCTGTAATAACAGTTATCAGTTGCCAGGCACATCCACAGAGTATTGTCTCTCCCAAAATGATATTTGATTTGCAGTCAGTGACATGTCACTCAGAATTGATCTGACAGACCACCACCACCACCACTGAAAGGAAAAAGCAATGGTCTTGTGGTCTTCTGGAAGTAATATTTTCAGCTTTTCCCACAGAAAAAGCTGGCAAGGTGACATGGCTGCTTGACAGTTACTGATGTGCACTGCCAATGCTGCTGAAGAACAGAAACAACTGCCTAAGATATCCAACTTCCTTTCTTGTCAACAAGGGAAGAATGAAGTTTCTGACATTCCTTAATCAGAGATGCTGCATCACTTATGGAGTTAGCTTAGAGTGTTGAAATAAGAACAAGGCATCCACCTCTTGAACACCACACAGTTTCAATTTTTCTATGCACTGAGAGGAGGATTGTATAGGTGATGGCTTGGTCCAGGACTTACTGAAACAGAAGAAAGGGCAGGCAGTAATGGTAATACGTAGCATTGGGGTAGCAGATACCTAAGATCATGGCCACTGGCCCCATCACCTCCTGGCAAATAGAAGGGGAAGATATGGAGGTAGTGACAGATTTTACCTTCTTAAGCTCCATGATCACTGCAGATGGTAACACTAGCCATAAAATTAAAAGATGCCTGCTTCTTGGGAGGAAAATGACGACAAACCCAGATAGCATCTTAAAACGCAGAGACATCACCTTGCTGATAAAGGTCTGCATAGTCAAAGCTATGGTTTTTCCAGTAGCAATGTATGGAAGTGAGAGATGGACCATAAAGAAGGCTGACCACCAAAAAATTGATGCTTTTGAATTGTGGTGCTGGAGGAGGCTCTTGAGAGTCCCCTGGATTGTAAGGAGAACAAACCTATCAGTTCTGAAGGAAATCAACCCTGAGTGCTCACTGGAAGGACAGATTCTGAAGCTGAGGCTCCAGTACTTTGGCTATCTCATGAGAAGAGAAGACTCCTTGAAAAAGACCCTGATGTTGGGAAAATGTGAAGGCAAGAGGAGAAGGGGACGACAGGGGACGAGATGGTTGGACAGTGTCATCGAAGCTACCAAGATGAGTTTTAACAAGCTCCAGGAGGCAGTGGAAGACAGGAGGGCCTGGCGTGCTTTGGTCCATGGGGTCATGAAGAGTCGGACACCTTAATGACTAAACAATGAAAAGGAGATAGTTGGTGTACTCTGCTGAAGACCAGATCAGCCATTGGTGGCAGATGGTCTTTGATGTCAATGCCCAGCATTTTGATCTGTTTGACATAGGAATGTAGATCTTCAGAAGGTGATGTTGGGGCTGCATAATTTATTACAGGGTCCAGAAATGAAATTATTGGTGAAGGTAATCCCAGCACAGATTCTAAAGTCACAGATTCTTTGTATTCTCATGGTTCAGAATCAGATGTGTATTCTTTGCATCCTGATGATTCAGAATCAGATGTGTAAGTCAGTGAATGAGAAATTTTATCTGTAGAGGGTGGAATTTGGACTGATACCAACGGACAAGAAGAAGGCTGAAGCAGCAGGAGATCAATTGGTTCTCTATAAGATCGAGGATACCTCAGGGGTTCATCATTTGCTGATAGAGGAATGACCAAAATTTTGTAAATTGTGCAAAAGGATAAAAATTGACAGACGTTGAATGAGAAGGCTGACGTACCAGAGCATGGTCGTATCGAACCAAGTGGGTAGGCGAATGGTCTTGAGATAGACAGCTGACACCATAACAACTTTTCCAGGGGTACAACTACTATGAGATCCTTCTCTACAGAATTTAGGTAAAAACACTTGTAAGGCGAATGACATGAATAACATTGATATGGTGAGGTACAAGATCAAAAAAATCAAGATTAAGAATGAGATTGAAAGCTATCGTAGTCGTCATGATAGTAGGTGTCATAATGTTGATCTTGGTAATTTGAAACATCCAATCTAGGTTATCCAGGAGGAGCTTGTAAAAATCTGCTAGCATAACCAAGAGAGTGGTGTGTAGAATCATGTAGAATCTGTGAGGCTCTGTTTAGACAAATCAAGAACTGGTGACAAATGAGAAGGAGTACGCTCACAAATGACACATGCAGAAATGGAGCCCATGCAAACAATGCCCTGAGAAGATCTACAGGATGGTGGATCATGGAAATGTCGGGAAGTACCCCCAGCTAGGTCTAGAATTGGAGTGGGTAACGTAGGAGGTATAGTGACATTTTGGAGCTGGTAGTTAATATCAAAAGAAGAAAGTGTATGGGACATACAACCTTATGTACCTGGTGTTGAACACGATACAGAATGTAAGACTAAAGGTGGTCAGTATTGTGGGAAGGTCAACTCTTCAACAGCGGCCAGTAGCAAAGAATCAGAGGTCACAATAGAAACCAGAGAAACTAGTCATCAATGAGGATCTCTAGGCACTCTACTTTGTTTTAGTCTTTTCTTAATTTGCATCTCTGTGTCACTTCAACAGGACTAATGTCTTGAGGTGTGTTTCTTTTGTTTCAGTAAAGCAAAAAGCAAAGCATGCTATTTATATACCTTCCCACAGTGTTTAAAGAACTCTCTGGGTGGTTTATAGTTTATATAGTACAGGCTACATGTTGCTCCCCCAGCAAGCTGGGTACCCAGTTGCCCAACCCTGGAAGGCTGGAAGGCTGAGTAAGCCTTGAGCCGGCTAGCATGGGATTTAACCAGGGTTGTGAACAGAGTTTTGGCTGCAGTACTGCAGTTTAACCACTGCGTCATGAAGCTCCTCATGTACATGTACTAGTAGGCCCTGCCCTGGTGTGGCACTGGACACAGATACAACAGTTTTGCTGCAGGCATGTAGACTGGACTTGGGGATAGAGATGATTAGCAGAGTGAAGAGCCAGTAAGTCCTGTTTGACATAGAGGACATGGTCCTCTATGTCAACATTTATAATAAGACCTGATCTTTTGAAGGCTTCTTACAAATATGAACAGAGACAATATAGAGTGGTCTGTTCTCTGCTGCCTCATCCACTACCTTAAAAGACTTCTCAAAAAGATATGAACAAATTTTCATTTGTCAGAGTTTCAGGCCCTGCATTAAGAAGAAGCCCCAGAAAATGGAGTAAGACTGGGAGAGGAGGGAGTAAAAAGGCAGCAGGAGTCTTCATCAGTGGGGACAATCTTGCCCCCATAAACCAAACATTTCTTTAAAAGGCGAAAGTGTCTATAAGAGGAAAGCCAAGTCCACTGTGGAAAAGAAACAGACAAAAATGTTAACAAGGAAAATGGTAAGAGAAAAGAATAAACACATGTAAGGAAGAATGGGAAATCTTCCCCCAAAACTTGATCTACATGAGAACAAAGAAGAGCATTCGGAATCATGTTGCTCTAATGATGGACAAAAAGTAACTGAGAAGCTTGAGCTGAGGCAAACTAGGGCTCATATGGTAGAAGGAGGAGCTCCTTCTGGAATGTTCCAGATGTTGACATCCATTAGTCACTGAGACCATGATGAAAAAATTACATTATCTGTAAAATTAAAAGCAGAATAAACAGTTCCCACTAGCTCTAATAACTGCACTTTCAAAGACACAGAAATACTGTTTAACACCCACCCAGCACAATAACTTCAGTTAAAGGAATCTTAGTGAGGAGACTTGTCCCTTATCTGGAATGGGGGGAAAGAACCAGAATTGGCCTGGCATTAATGGGATGAGAAATAGTAGCTACAACAGAAAAAGTGCAAGTTCTAACACGTTCCATTCTCAGCTAAGAGTCCAGAGGTTTTAACAACAAAATAAAAAGACTGGAGATAGGTTTATTCATATTTGTAAATAAATACAAACAAATCCAAGTCCGAGCTGCAACTAATGCGGGTCTGGCCCTCGGAATTGGCCCATCCACTCACTTACCTCTGTGCCACCAGCATCCCGCTCTTCCTGCCAATCACGGAAGGCGCGGGATGATGAATCTCACTGCATGGTTGTTGAGTGGCCAGCTGAGTAGGGAGACGGCGGAGCTACTTTATATCTCAAAAGTATAATTTCCATTTTTTAAAATATAGATTTGCTATATCTGTGGCGGATAGCCCAGCTGCGACCCTATCTCAATGTTGGGGCACTCACTACCTTGGTACATGCATTCGTAATCTCGAGATTAGACCACTGTAATGCGCTCTATGTGGGGCTGCCTTTGAGGTTGATGCGGAGACTCCAAGTGGTGCAGAATGCGGCGGCCAGACTTCTTAGTGGAGTGAGAAAATACCAGCGTATCTCCCCCACTCTGGCCACTTTGCATTGGCTGCCCATTCGGTTCCTCATTGACTTCAAAGTTTTAATGCTAACGTACAAAGCCCTAAACAGTTTAGGGCCTCGATAATTGGCAGAACGCCTACTCCCACCAAAATCTACCCGGATCACCCGATCGAGTCAGGAGGTGAGGCTGAGGAGCTTGACACCGAGGGAGGCCTGGAAGGAAAAAACAAGAAACCGGGCCTTCTCAGCAGTAGATCCTCGCCTCTGGAATAACCTTCCTCTGGCGATCGTGCGGCCCCTTCGCTAGGCACCTTTAAAAACCGATTAAAAACTTGGATGTTTACACAGGCCTTCCCTCCAGTGAACACTTGATTTCTTTCTTCTTTTTATTTCTCTTTTCCTTTTCCTTTCTCCATCTTGAATTATTTGTCTATTGATATTACATTTTATATTTTTATATATTTTATATTTTGTTATGTATGTTATGCATGTTGGAAGCCACCTAGAGTTAGACGGGGTAAAAATACAATAAATAAATAAAGTAAATAAATAAATATATTTTCCCCATTCTGATAGTTCTACATTGCATGCCTGTGATAAACAAGCAGGAAACTTTTTAAATATTAATCTAATTTGTTATGTGGTCTCCCACAGTAGGATTATACAATGCAGGCATGGTTGTGACTTTTTCCTCTTCATCCCAGCTCTTCCCCCAGACATTCCTGAAAACTTTGTTCATTCAGTGGCATTTTGGCTTCACATCTTTCGTTATGCACGCAGTCATGCAAATGCTACCATAACAAGGGTGCCACAAACTCTATCATCCCATGCCTACAGAAAGGAGAATGCGAGGTGGGAAGACGTGATATCATTCTCTACAGCCACCCACCTCCTGTTGATATAGAAAACTAACTCCTACGAAATTTCTGCCATTGCCATTAGGAAATATTTTGATGGCTGACGTTCCCAGACATCACATGTTACTTGATTTCTGAGAGATCATGTGGGAATGAGTCTTTGATGACATAGCTCGACATTATCTTAGTGTAGGTCAGCCTTCCAAGCCACAGAGTTCCTAGTGGTTCCAGACAATAGCAATTGATGTGACTGGAAACTAGGAAGCATTTTTTCATGCTACCCAGGCTGACTGAGGAATAGAGTGTTTTTCCCCTTCTCTAAGTATTGCTTAGTGAATGGCACCTACATTTAGGTAAAAGAAGTAAGAACTTAGATTTAGCACAACCTGTAGTTCATTACTACAACCTCAGCGGATAAAGATTAAAAGGTGAAGGAGATGGTTATTGCTCTTAGAAGGGAAATCTGATGTTGTGAGTCCTACTGGCCTCCCCTCCTAGTTCCAGTTTGGTTTTGTCACTCATGGGAACTTTTATTAAAGGGACAGAATCCAACTGACTGTGTCTTGGGAGGTTGAGTTTCCAGCACTAATCCCCTGGGTGCAGTCCGTCCAACTGGAGCCCCAGCTGACTTAACTGGGGTCCCTGAACGTCCAAGCCCAAAGAAGCAGGTAGGAAGTATGAGTTAACCATGCAAGCAGCCTAAAGCCCCCTCATGTTAATCAGTTCAATAAAACTAG
Source organism: Pogona vitticeps (assembly GCF_051106095.1). Classification (NCBI taxonomy): domain Eukaryota; kingdom Metazoa; phylum Chordata; class Lepidosauria; order Squamata; family Agamidae; genus Pogona; species Pogona vitticeps. The sequence continues at coordinate 169,425,368 of NC_135787.1, read as the reverse complement.
TTTAGTTATACCCTACCTCTGAATGCAGCATTATAAACTCCAGGCATATAACTAGGTTTAGAGAAGACAAGATGTAAAAAGATTAATTTTGAAAGCATTTTGATAGCAATTTCTTTGCAGTATGCCCACCCTGCAGTTCCAAAGCAACACTACTCTGTTTTCCCAAGATTTAGATAGCTAACAATACATTATACTAGAATTGCTTCTAAAACAAGTCTCTTTCAATAACTAACAAATCCCCAAATCAAATTAACTCCTGCTTCTCTGATTCTAGAAATATTATAGATTCCATATTGGTCAGCCTATACTAAATTGCTCATAAGCAGACATTCCAGACTTCTGGGAACGCAAGGCACACAAATGGCTTGTGACAAGGAAAGGGGTGTCGTCCTCCCCCCCCCCCCAATTTTGGAGTGAAATGCTTCCTATCCTGGTACAAGAGCCATCCTTGACAAGGTGCTTCAGAAAAAAGATTATGCATGACAATTGTAAGTGGCGGGGAAGGTTACTATATTTTACCTGACCACTTTGGTGCCATTTCTTACAACCTGCATGTCCACCATACAGCCAGCAGTTACATAAGCAGCCAGGTTCAGTTCTGAAAACTCTGCCTGAAATGAAAGAACACAACAACAACCAGGGGATTACTTGATAACAACAGCTTTGTGCAGAATAGACTGTCCTACTTGGAAAATTCTTTTTCAAATGGAATGTTTGTCTCAACAAGATCTCCACAAGGCAGCAGCCGGTCTAATTAGTGCCTGGGAAATACTCAAGAAGTTGGTCCAACTTTAACAAAACACAAGGACTTTGTATTAGGCTTATTGCAATAATAAATAAGAATGGGATTAAGAGTGATCAGGACCAAATTCCAAGAGGACATAAAGTGAATAGGACCTACATTCTTTTGCAAAAAGTTTCATGTGGAATTGTGTTCAAAACCTGTTGCCAACAATTGACTAACTATAAACTTAACATTGGAAATTTGTGATTCTTTTAGCTAAAGCCTTACAACATTTCAAGAGGAACACACCTGAAAACATCGACTGACTGGAGCTGGGAAGGTTACCATTTACTAACGATTTAATAATTTGAAAAATAATTTCTGTATCTTTTCAAAGTGTGACCACAGGAAACTGAAACAGATTACTAAAGACTAAAACATTAAGACTATAGAAAATGTTTGGCTTGCTATTAAGAGTGAGAACAAATAATTCAAGAGTGAACATTTACTGACTTAAAATATCAGTGGATAAAGTACATCGGTGTAACGGTTTCCCGAATCATGCATTCCTACACAAAATGTCTTTCGTTAATGTAAGCTGATTCTCACTTGCAAGTTGTAATACTTTTAGCCCTTTTTGATTTTCTATTATCTATTTGAGCCATACACAGATTTTTGAGGTTGACAAGCCTTCTTCTTCTTCTTCTTCTTCTTCTTCTTCTTCTTCTTCTTCTTCTTCTTCTTCTTCTTCTTCTTCTTCTTCTTCTTCTTCTTCTTCTCATGATGATGATGATGATAAATAATGGATCAGGGTACCTGACGTGAGTCTGAAAGTATTGAAGGTACCATCATACCAAAGGCCGAGACTAAAGTAAGTGTGCTGTTGGCCACTGGTAACCAAATTCCAGATATTGACAAAACTGGAAATGATATCTTGGAGGCCAGAGGAATGATGGTCTTTATGGTTCTTGAAATTGAAGTCATCTTATAGATGGATAAAAAAGGAAAATGAAAACAATTCTAATAAGATGCCTCCTTGCCTCAACAGGACTAAAACTAAGGAAAGTATTCAAAAGAATAAAACAGAACAACTTCTTTCTCTCTTTCTTTCTTTGATCCTCTTTTTAAAATGAATGTTGTCACCTTTCTTGAGTCCGGAAAGGGAGAAGGGTGGGACATAAATGAAGTAAATAAAAATGACTAGGGAACAAGAATAACTTAGAATAGCAGTACTCGGCAAGAGAGGAAGTGTGACGCTGAGAACATTTCTTAAGTTGCTGCTCATAGGAAAGAAAGGGAACTGAGGGGCTGCCCGGGGCAGCCGCTTATGATGGGCAGAGGGTAGGGACTCCACCAATATTATTCAGTTCTAAAATGTTTCAGTAATGGCTCAGTGCAGGCACAAGACTCATATTTATGACTTGTAGAGACCGCAAAGAAGAAACTATCATTTATTGGTTAGCAGTTAAATCATAATTATATACTCATCTGCATCTAAAAAGAGCAATTAATTTCTAAAGTGAGGAATGCCAGACTCATACCTGCCCAGAAATCTTTCCAGCTTTAAAACTTTTCAAAAACATACAAACGTTTGCAGGAATTACCTATGTAAATAAGTCTTTTTCACTAATAAGCTTTTTGACTATGTTCTCATTTTCAGATGAAAGTTATGACTTAATAGAAATAGGTTGTAACTTAGGGAAGCAAAGTCCTAGAGACAGAGAGGCGAGCCAATTCATCCCCAATTCATATGCAGCTGAAAATAAAAGGGGTATCCAAAGGAGTAGTGGCAGACTGGGGTATGATTGGTTGTGGGGTTGGAAGTTCAGGAGATAAAAAATCAGGGCCAGGAGGAAGTAACATATTTTCAAAGCAAATAGCCTGAAAGAAGGCCTGTCCTATTTTCATGCCAAGTGTGAAATCTGGAGTGTCAGTGAAGAAGCAAAAGCAACAGATCAAAAGCCAGTCATGGAGTGAGATGAGAGAGCTTATATAGCAGCTGATGGAAAAGAAGAACCAGTGCTTAAAGCCTTCTGTTCCAAAGTCAATAACTTACTGGGAAAAAGATTATTTGTCTTTCCCTGCATTCCCCACAGAGCAGGCTGCAGGGACAGCGAGCAGAAAATTAGAACACATTAGAGAGAAAATGAGTTCTTATAAGAATGAATAAGGCTAACTCATATAAACATTTCAAAACTGTTTTGAGGTATGCAGACAAGATTTCTGTGCTTCCTCATGTTAAAACCACTGCACAAGAAAACACCTGGCAAGAAAACAGGTGGAAAGTGATGTTGCTGGAATTTTTTTGGCAGAAGCACTAATCACTTGGAGATCTTTTTTTCTAAATTATTCCACTATATGTTTTTTCCTTAAGAGAAAACTCTTTCCCTTCAGAAAGGCCATGTTTTCACCTACAGCAAGCAGAATATGAAAATCTACAGCATGACTCAGCAGGCACCTGGAAAAACACTCCAAGCCCCTGACAAACAAAGTACCGTAACAGAAAACCAAATTAAATCTGATGTAAGTCAAACTCAAAATGCTTTCTTAATTCCTAACTAACACCTGCAAAGTCAAGATGGGACTGCATGCTTGAATCCATTTTTGACAGAAATTTTCATTGCCCACTGACCTGTTCCACTCGGATCTCAAATTCCCCATTCACCTTCTTTCCTTGAAAATATTTAGCCCTATGGAGGAGAAGGAGAGAGAGAGAGAGAGAGAAAGAGAGAGAGAGAGGAGTGAATTACAACTGATAACAACTAATGCTTATAAAGCGGATATTTATTTTTGAGCTAGATCCAGTTGTTAGTTCCAAATACAATCAACTTGTTGCATCTTGTTAAACCAGCATTTAGGTAGTTGTGCTGGTTCAGCACGTCTACCCTAATTTGATTAACAATGAGATTTAGCCCTTTGTCTTCTAGGCTACCATTTCCCTGTCGTTTTTGCACTTTAGCCACTTCAAAAATATCTGTTACAATTTCCCTGCGTTTTAGAGCGGAATCCATCATAAGATGTTTTTTGAAACTGGTTTAAAACTTTTCTGAAGTGCCTTCAGATGGAAAAAAAAATTGTGAATGTGTTTCTCAATTCATTCATATACTGTACACAGATAACTTTTTCAGACAAAGGGCACAGAGCAAGCATAAAGCACTACCTCGTTTAAGATATAACTTATTGTATGTTTTCCACTTCTACAAGTCTGTTCTGCTGTGAAATTTTACTCAAATACTGTACTTTCTGATTTTAATCTACTTAATCTAATGTAAAGAACTGGCATAGTTAAAGTTCTAAATTAAGGGTAGAGAGATCAAGTTTTCTAATCTACACTTTGGCTGGTCTCACTTTGTGATCTTGCAAAACTCAGACCTTCAGGATGAACTACCTCACAGGGCTGTTAAATGTGACAAAGGAAGGAAAGAAGGAAGGAAGGAAGGAAAGAAAGAAAGGTGGCCAACCTTACTACAAATGAATACACTCTATGCAATTTTGATTAATTTATGCTGTTTTTATAAAGCAATACATTTTAAACTTTGGTTTCTCTAATATATATGTATTTACTGTATATGCAGTCTTTTAAATGAATGTTTTAACTGCTGCCGATAGGCTGCTGACTGGTGTTGGTTACAGGGAGCATGTAACTCCCTTATTACAACAGCTTCACTGGCTGGCAGTATTTTTCCAAACTCAATTCAAAGTGTTGGTTAATAGCTATAAAACTCTATACAGCTCGCGTTCAATATAGCCAAACAAACTGACAAATCAAAAATCACTAAAAATTCATTGATTTGTTTTTGTCTGGGGCATTAATTCATATGATTATGAATCTTAAGAACTTAAGAACACCATTCCAAAACGGATTAAGTTCTTAAGTAGAGGTTCCACTGTAGTTTCTATGAACAGAAAAGAGCAGATACGGATTAAATGGTTTTCAATGCATTCCTATGGGAAATACAGATTCAACATAAGAACTTTTCCACTTGAGAACCACCTTCCAATATGGATTAAGTACTTAAGTAGAGACCCCACTGGCGTAACTCAATATTATGCCCATGGTAGCTATAATCGGGCCAAGGTGGAAGTGCTCTCCACAAAGCACTTCCACTGGCACATTGTGCAGTTGCTCAAATGGGAACTGCATGACTGATTCTATTATCATCTGCAGTCCTTGTTGATGGGGCAAAATGCCTGGCACATTTACAACAGGGTAGCCTTAGATTATGCCTTGAACTTGATTCCAGCCAGTGTCTCCTACCTACCCAACACAGCCACTGTCTTGTCCTTTCTATGAACTAAAACAATCATTTTTATCAACCATATTCCTCAGACTTCTCCAAGAACTAGTATGTGTAATTCTCACCCAATATTCTTATCTGCAAGACTGTACAGGCTCTTGTCTTTATCTATAACTGAAGAGATGAGAAAAGGGTCAGGGAAAGTAATGTAGATCTCATATAGGACTCACATTAGTTACCTGCATAATAAAGTAGTAAGAGAATTAAAACCCCTGCTCAGTACGTCCCATGTATTTTCTCCCACTGAATGAGTGTGCCACATCTAGTATGTATGTATGTATGTATGTATGTATGTATGTATGTATGTATGTATGTATGTATGTATGTATGTATGCATGCATGCATGCATGCATTTATTTATGTATTTATGTATGTATGTATGTATGTATGTATGTATGTATGTATGTATGCATGTATGTATGTATTTATTTATTTATTTATTTATTTATTTATTTATTTATTTATTTATTTATTTATTTATTTATTTATTTATTTATTTATTTATTTATTTATACCCCACCTTTCTCCTTCAGTAAGGAATCAAGGGGGCTTACATCATTAAAAGAAAGTATGTAAAGCTAACAACAGTGAATATAAAATTTGGAAAGGACCAAAACACATTAAAAGCCACAAAGTACAAAATATTATTTTTCATAAAAACTTTAGAATGTTTTTTGGGGCTCAGGAATTCACGGGGTTCATGAATGGCGGGAGGCATTTTTAGGCTTCCGGGACCTCATATTTTTTTCATTTTTCCTGAAGTGAACAAAGTATTCTAGTCAGTCATTAAGGGAAAGCTTGACTGAAGAAAAAGGTCTCTGTCTGCTTGCTAAAGGACAGCAAAGATGGGGCCAGCCTGGCCTCCTGTAGGAGGAAGTTCCAAAGTCTGGGAGCAGCAACAGAGAAGGCTTTCTCCATGCCCCTATCAAAAACACCTGTGAAGCTGGCAGGATCTAAAGGCCTCTCCTGATAATCTTAACATGTGAGCAAACTCATAAAGGGAGAAATGGTCCTTGACATACGTAGCTTGGGCCCAAGCCATTTCGGGCTTTATAGTTAAAAACCTGTACTTTGAATTCTGCCTGGAAACAGGTTGACAGCCAATGGAGCTGCTGTAACAGGTGGGTTATGTGATCCTTTTGACCAGCCCCAGTTAGCAATTGCCCCTCAAATGGACATTTTGAATGAAATTTTCCCCTCAAAATCTATTAAGGGACCTTCTACATGAGGGAATTTGTGCTTGTAGTTCTCCAAACTGTTGCAGAAAAAGTTGTTATAAAGAAACTGATAGCTTCCCAAGGTCCGTTAGTGCTTGTTATTGTTTACCTTGTACATTATTTATTTGCTATGCATTGCCTCTCTAATGACTGAGGAAAGCCACAGAACTATGGAAGCAGGTCTGACAAAGGATTAAGATAAACTTTCATCTTCTTAGTGTGTCTTCCCAAGAGCATGATACACAGTCAACCTCCTGGTTGCAACATGAGGAAGCTGGTGACATCAGAATGTGACAGATTCAGAAGCTCTGCTTACGAGCCACACTTACATTCTTTCTAAAATAGAGCTACAACTTTCAACATCAATGTGGAAGGCAGAAATTCAGATGGCGCATCCCTTTTCAATATGGAATAGCAACAACTGGGCATGTCACCTACTGATTTCCTGTCTCTTAGGCAGTTGCACCAAGAGTCCTGTTGTAAGAAAGAAGAAAGGAGTTGAAACCCTATGCCAAACATCTGTCTCTCCAATTCTACCTCAAATGTATCCTCTTCTGTTCCTTTTGGACTCCAAATTCCTTCACTTCATACCAACTTACTGCTTATATGTTCCTATATTGTATGAGTAACACACTGTTACCTAGCTACTACATGGTTGTTTCATATAATTATTTTCATCTTTGAGATGCCAATCAAAAGACTTCATAGGCACCACAGAATCATTAAAGACCAGCCAATAATACTATAAAATCTAAATAATAAACTCTACATAAAGCTACCCAGCAAACATCAATATAAAAGCAGCAGAAAAAAAGTAAAGCTATTACAATTAAAAACTTATTAAAAGCCAACTTGATAAAATACAATAAAATAGAAATTATTTAATAAATCAAAGAGTTAAAAGCACATCTATCTACAGCTCTCCTTTCTGACTATTCATTCTTGGAGTAAACTGTTAAACTGAAGTTGGTGATTGCAAAAGAAGCTGACAGCAAAGGGCAAAAGGCAAATAAAATAAAATAAAATAAAAAATTAAGGGGATTCTTTCTTTCATTGGCAAGAAAACAAATAGTCTATGAATCTGATTTGTCTGAAGAACTACCATCTTCTGGCTAGCAATGCATCACGTTTTGGGGAAATACCTCTATTTCATGTTGCCTTTTACAATCACAGACTCATTATCTATTTCTAGTTATACCTTGATTAAGTGGTCATTGGAAAGAAGGCCACAGTAGCACAGCAACAGGCTCAGTCTCTTATATTATCTCATTTTTTGAAAGGACCCAAGCAAGGAAAAACTTTGAAAAGTACTGCACAGAATGGAGTCCCTATGACAAGGGAGCTCTTTTCTCTGCCAGGATAAAAATGCTGTGCTCTGGATGGATATTATTCATCCTTGACTGATTGTATTCTTTGTATGGAGAGGAAACAGCCTGTTTCATGGGAGACAGCCAAAGATAATTAATAACAATCCCTAAAGAGAAATTCTATCAGTAAATACACCAGTATTACAATTGATCTTTTTCCCTTGTATTTTTCCATGGCCTGCCCTCCTGGATCTACCCCAGCAACTCCTTCATAAGCAGGGTTCTCCCAGGCTCAAAGATTTTGGCTAGCCTCCAGGATATACTCTGGGATTTTTCATTTGCACATATCTCAACAATCTTATTTTATATAGTATGACTATATAATTGTCTTGTTCTTTGTCACTAAAATTGTACACTGTGAAAGACAAGTAGACATAAGGAAATTACCACTGTGTCACACATAATGTAAATACCTATTTCAGATTTGTTTTCGGTGGAAACCATCCGTCCTTAAAAACCATACGAGTACCATAAATCAGATCAGCCAAAGTTCATTCACTGGTCTCAGGAAACCTTTGCTATATATTCACTACGACCGTACCTGTTTTCTCATTATGGTTATCTACAAACCATTTTAGCAGGTGGATATACAAAGACAGTAAAGCCACTTGATTTGCTAAGGGTACGTAGTGTTGTGCACTGTTGCAGCTCAAATCCTGGGGCTGCACTCCTTACATCTGCAAGCACACAGTTTTAGGAAATTTGTGAGCACATACAAGGCAACATTTATTTATTTATTTATTTATTTATTTATTTATTTATTTATTTATTTATTTATTTATTCATTCATTCATTCATTCATTCATTCATTCATTTACCTACCTACCTACCTACCTACCTACCTACCTACCTACCTACCTACCTACCTACCTACCTACCTACCTACCTACCTACCTACCTACCTACCTACCTACCTACCTACCATGCTATTAGTGTTGCCACTATCTGGGCAGTTCAAAATTTAAAATAAAATCACACACTAAAACATGATATATATAACAATAGAAAAGTACAATAAAATACAACCCTGTTGCTAGCTAAGAACTACCTCTTAAATAAGAACACACAACTTTAAACCCATCTGACTATCTCAGGACTAGACATGGAAACGAATAAAAAACCAAATTGTAATGTTTGTGAAATATCGATGATTCATGGGATATTCATGCATACCTTCATATCCGTCACGTCAGGAGACCCAACAAATAGAAAAGGGGTGAATATTTACCCTTATTTACTCATCCTTTTGTGCAGGCCAGCTGCAGGAACGGAAATAGGGTTTCCATTTCCACAGCCAACCTGCTTGTCAATGTCCGGCTAATCAGCTGTTCAGAAGGACATTATGTTTTAATGACAAATCCATGAATATTCATCAATTTGTTACTAAAATTTGGTGTTTTGTGGATTTGTCCATTTGTCAAACTTCTTGAATGATGAATCACAATAAATCACTACTTTTCCAATTCGTCCCCATCTCTTCTCAAGGTAATATTTACACTATAGAAGGCAGCTTTATATAATTCAGGCTTAATTAGCTTCCTAAAAACGGTGGGAGTGGTGCCTCGTGAAGCTCTGTAGGAAACTTGTTCCAGAGAGAAGGATCCATGACAGAGAAAGCTTGATTCCTCATGTTGGCTTTTTTTGGCCTCCGAAGGGTGTTAAGAATTCTTAACATCAAGGGCTGCAAAACTGTATGGAACGAGTAGCTATTTTGTGGGAGGCACATTCCATCAAATATTCACCACCAATTCATGTTCAAGGAAATGGCAGGAAGAATAGGCATTGTTCATGAAAATTACTATTATAAGTGCTCCTCTAGTAGGAACTAGAAGAAAGCTCCACAGGCTGGTCACAAGACTCTTATTGGGTGCAACATTATGTTATGCTTCTCTCCAGCAATACCCTCTTAACACTGATTTCATTATCATGAGAACTGTAACCCATTCTCCTCCAAGTTTTCAAAAGATGAGCCAAATCAAAACTGGTTTAATAGCAAAGGAAGAGAGTAAACAGCATGCTCCCATGTGAAGAGATCTCCGTCCCTTAGAGTCCTAGAAACCATTTGCAGCCAGTGTGCCATAGTTCACAATGTTTATTCATTTATCTGTCCTACGTAAAGGCTCTGTGGGATGGTCCTGCATGTATCCTGGACTCTGGCCCAGAAATGGGCTGGAAATCAATGAAGTTTATACAACTAAAATATGTTCCAGAAAACTGGCTCTGGTTACAATTATGTCTGTGCATGCAGCATGTTGCAACAAATTAGCTTGTGGAGAAGGGCTAATATTCCTATGCTAAATATATTACATTGAAGAATATACCACTAACTTTTGGAATATGCTTCCAAGAAAATAGTTAACACTTAGAGCCTCAATAACCACATGACTCTTGCTCCTACCCACAGATTAAGTAATCCAGAAAAATAACCACCCCTTAGTATTTAATTGATGCTCAGCTATTTTCTTTGGTCTGTATTTTGAAGTAAACAAGCCTGATATGCATCCCTTAGACAAATATACAGATCACAGCACAGTTATTTTGTGGTTTTCCGACTTCTCTAAATTTTACAATACAGTTCTCAGCTCAAAAAAATCACAACATCTGAGTGAAGGTTTTAGGAGAAAATACCTTCAGAAAGATGTTCTGTTAAGAATAAATATTTGCATGAATGTCTTTTATGAGAAATATATTTAAATAACTGTTGAAATACAATGTTTTATTTCAACTGTTTCTTTAATTTGGAGATTATGGCAGAAGTAGTCCACCACGACTAGATAGGCGGGATATAAATTAAATAAATAAATAAATAAATAAAACACTTCTGAATAAGAGCACATAAAACAGCATGCACTAGAAACAGATTATCCCTACCTTTGGCATATTAATAATTATATCACAAAGAATCAACTCAAATTTTTATTACTTTTTAATATTATCACTCTATTAAAATGTTGATGCAGTTCAAAATGATGAGTTACACATGCACAAAAAGGGTCCCCCTAGGAAAGTTCTCCCCATAAATCTAGAAACACCAAAATCACAGAAAAGCTGTCCATGACTCTCCTCTACAATATCACCTAGTTTGGTGAAGATTGGATTTCCCCAATCCAAGTGCTAAAGGGCATTTCCTGAAGGGAGACCCAATTTATAGATGCATAATCTGGATGTCGGAAATCCATTTTTTCACCAAACATGGAGGAATTGTAGAGGACCATCAGGAGAAGCCTCTCTGTAATTTTGGTGTCTCTAGATGCTGGCGGGTGGATTTTTTTTTTTTACAGCTATAAAAGAAAAAAATGAACAACTTTTTTTATGAATGAACCATTAAGTCATCAAAAAATTCATAAATTGTGATTCATCAGCCTTGACAAATCACAAATCAAAATGAATTACCATTTTTCTAAGTTATCTCTAGAAACCAATCCATAACAACTTGAATCTTATCTGGTATCTATTTAAGCATATAACTCTGATTTACATGAAATCTGGATCACACCAGTTGAGTATAAAATGCTGAAGTAAATTAATGTATAGATAATGAAAACCAACTCCACATCTCACCCTTAAAATATACTTGTTCAATACAATACTCACTTTTTCTTTGAAATTGCAAAATGACCACTGTGTAGTGTGTCAAATTTTCTTTTTCTTTTTAATCTATTCATAAAGTAAGATTATAATATGATAAATAACACATTGAGCCAAATCCTGTTGACAGCATTTAAACAGATTTCAATTTGCATAAATGTGCCAGACTTTCTGTCTGGTGACAGGGAATTACACTATTTGATTCCACACTTGCATGCAATTCCCAGGGCCACCATGTGAGGGTTCAAAAGGGGCCTCTTTCTTGTCAGAAACAAACGCAACATGGTCAGTCTTTCGAAAATCAAAACCAGGGTTTATTGGAACATCAAACAAAGCTTCTCCCATTTTGTAATCTCCAATGGCTTTATCTCTCACCGCCAACGGGTCTAGTGAGAGCATCCAAACATCTTGTAAGAACGGATTGAACATAGACTCGTTCCATGGACCCTTAGTAAAAGGGTTAGTGTCCCCTAAATCAGGTGAGTCCAAACCAGTGTCTGTCAAAGGAAGGGTCTTCTCATCTCTCCCTTCCAGCCCGAAGGCGTTGTCTCCCTCTGTGAAGGGTACCCATGGTCCGGTGAATACCTCCTCCGGCGAGCCTCCTCCAGATGCCATGCCCTTCTCTCCCGTTTTTCCCTCTCCACAGCTTCCTTCTCCTCTCTCAATCTTCTACGCCATTCCTTGGCCTCTGATTCCCCCCAGTATGAGGGACGAGGAGGTAGACCTCTCCTCCGCCTGTAATCCACCTCTTCCCGAGGCACTCAGACTTTTTCACACTTCCCTGTCCAGGGATCCTCCACCCATATTAATTCCCAACCCCCCGGTATATCGTCTCTCCTCCCTTTTATATCACTACTTCCCACCTCTACGAATGGTCAGCCCCTTTCCTCCGTTCCCGCCTTTTCAGTGCTGGTTTGGGTGGATATAGATATCTTTTCCATCCCCCGTTCCAGGTCCTGGGTGTCTATTCCCTGCTGGGCTGTCATGATGCAAGGGGCTGGTGGGTCTGTCTGCACCTCTTGTTCTCTCTTAGAGGAGGACGACACTCCGGCGAGGGCTTCAACCCCCTCGCCTCTCATCTCACACACCATTGAACAATGTACAGGTGGAGGTGCTCTGTTGACAGCACTTCTGCTTTGGCAGTTTTGTAGCTACTGTGGGCGCAATGTGGAGTTATGCTTGTGTAATTGTGTAATGCAGAAGATTTTGCTCATTATTTGTAACATCAAAATAAAAGCCATCTTTCAGGATTGTAAGAGATGTGATATTTTGAATATAATATTTCAGAGCAGAGCATCAACTACTGGGTTTATTTAGTAATTCATATCTAAACCACTTGCTTGCTTAGCATAAACTGAGTACCTATTTTAATCTGCCAAATGTATGTCACTTTGCTATTCCAGGAAAGACTCTATGGGGTTAAACATAGTACATTTAAGGAGACTCTGCTAAAGCAATTAAGGCTACCAAATTTGACTCATATGACTGTATTTATAACCTAGGAGGGAATATTTTCCAGACCCCTTATATCTATTTTTGCATCAATGCTAATCCTTCACATTTCTTGGTCACCTTTCTGCCAGGAGGACAGGATCCTAAGTTGCTCTACGCAGCCACTATATAAAAAAAGTATAAATACAAGTGGTAGCAACAGACCTGTGAAACACTACATAATTATGTGAGAAGTACTATTTATCATGTCACTTTGACAGCCTTACCTGACCTCTCCCTTGCTGTTTGACTATGTCTGCAGTTTTCATTCATACTTAGCTGCCATGTGCTGCAAATCCTTCACAGTTTATTTTGTGCAAGTTTGTGGTCAATTTGCTTTTATTTGTTTATGTTGCAATCAGCAGGGAAAATCCTAATGAGGGCATTTCATGCATATGGCTTACAATGGCTTTATTTTGTATCTGCTCTTCAAAGAACTAACAACTATACTGGATTAGCATATATTTAATTGTATTTCTCAATTTCTATAAATTCTGAGAGTATACGTGATACAAAAAGCATAAAAAGAGATGCTCAAATCAATGAAATCCACACAACTTTGCATCATGTGTGAAAATACAACAGTCTGTTCTTATAGATCAGAACGTGGGGAAATTGCATTTTTAGATAAGAACTGCAAAAAAATGGCCATTGGCCTATCTATCTATCTATCTATCTATCTATCTATCTATCTATCTATCTATCTATCTATCTATCTATCTATCTATCTATCTATCTATCTATCTATCTATCTATCTATCTATCTATCTGTCTACCTACCTACCTACCTACCTACCTACCTACCTACCTACCTACCTACCTAATTAATTAATTAATTAATTAATTAATTAATTAATTAATTAATTAATTAATTAATTTCTATGCCACCTTTCTCCTGGTGAGACTTTGTGCTTAGTATATGTCAAATACATATTACAGGGGTGCACTATTCCTTTTTTTAAAAATTCAAGAATTCTCCAATAATTCTTCAGAGAAGAGTTGTTGTTGTTCAGTCGTTTAGTCGTGTTCTGACTCTTCATGACCCCATGGACCAGAGCATGCCAGGCCCTCCTGTCTTCCACTGCCTCCCAGAGTTGGGTCAAATTCATGTTGGTAGCTTCCATGACACTGTCCAACCATCTCATCCTCTGTCGTCCCCTTCTCCTCTTGCCTTCACACTTTCCCAACATCAGGGTCTTTTCCAGGGAGTCTTCTCTTCTCATCAGATGGCCAAAGTATTGGAGCAGGTACGCAGACAATAGTACCTGCCCACAAACACTTACATTTCATTCAGTTGGAACAGAGGCCTATTTTCCAGGCTGTTTCAGGCCTACTTCCTGTACAAAAAGGAAATTACTCTGTTGGTTCCTGGGAGGCCTAGGTTTTTATGGGAGGTATAACCGTGCTGCCTATTAAGCAGTATACAGGGCACCCCAAAGAACTATATCTATCACAATGAGCTAACTTCTCCAATCTCTGGTTAATTTGAAGCTCTTAAAAAGTTTCTCTACCCATTATGTTGAGGGACCCATGCATGGGATTGGAAACCTTGGAAAGGAAAGATGTCATCCAGAGAGGACACATGTATGTAGGATCTTTTCTGACTCAGGATGGGGAATGTGTGGTCCTCTAGATATTATTCAGCTGCAACTCCCATTATCCTTGTTCACTGGCTATGCTGGTTAGGCTAATGGGAGCTTAACTCCAACAACATGTAACAGTCCATACATTTGCTACACGCCTGCTTCAGGTCATTAGAGCAATGTATAATACACACAGAACAAATTGCTGGAATATATGAAAAGTGCTGTTGTGTCTCATAGAGGAAAAAATGTACACTAAGGGCAACATTCAGCCGATTTTAAGCCAGTTTTAATCCCATGGGGTCAGAAGCTGTAGACTGTAGAAGATGATCATGTGAGACTTATGTGGAAAAATCTTAAATGAGTCAGTCATTAGTAGTGGCTTAGTTTAAATTGTTAGATAAGACAATGGGAAGTATAGTCTACTACACAATTAGAATAATTTGATACCACTTTAACTGTCATGAAGTTATTCTAAAGAATATTAGGATCTGCTTTTTCCTGAAGTATTTGGAATTCAATTGGCTGTTTCAAAAATGTATTCTTATTTAATAAAAAAACAAAGCAGAGATAAAATACTTTTCTTGCTACTACAAGTGGTTAACAATACTATATTCTATTAGCAAGAGCCCAATCTTTTCACTCAAAAGTGATATGGGTGAGGAAGTTGCCAGAGGTGGAACTTTTCCCTCCTGGATGAGGTCATGTGCTTGGATTTGGCTAGCTTACAGTAACATGGAGTTCTGCCACTCTGTTTCCTCATGTCCTCATGCTCTGAATACACTTCCGTAATCCTCTCCCCACCCCCTTTCTTCCGTGTTCTTGGAATACCATTTACACAGGTGTCCCTAAGATCTTAAAAGGTCTCCAGAATGCATTTCCTAGAGGAAAGACACACATTTTCTGCAATATTGGTTAGGCAGGTTATGTCTTTCTATGTGATTGTTTGCAAGGACATATGTATAGGAGTGGGAGTTCTGACTTTTTACTGGCTTTGACTTGTTTTGCAGCTCTTCAGCACTATGTATTATCATAAACTACAATTGAAATGCACTTATCTTTCAGAAATGGCTTACTCTATTGTTGAGTGGGAGGCAGGGAGCCTTAATGAAACGTCTCTAAGCGAAACCAAAAAAAGCAAAGTATGCTGCTTATATACCACCCCACAGCATTTAAAGCAATTTACAAGTGAATTATGTTATGAATTAAACATTGTCCCTCCCCCACTATGAGCTGGGTACTCATTTTACCAATTTCGAAAGGACAGAAAGCTGAGTCAACCTTGAGCCGGCTACCTGGGATTGAACCCTGGGTTGTGAGCACAGTTTTGGTTGCAGTGCAGCAGTTTAACCACTGTGCCATGAGGCTCCTTAAGCATACAGTATTAGTCATGTTGTAGGATGAAACAGTTGGACGTATCATTTGTTTAAGTGAAAACGCAGTGAGAAAGAGGAAAGGAATATGGATGTTGAGGCATACATATTGAGCATCTGTTTAAGTGCTCTCATAAAGACATAGAAAGAGGCATAAGAAAATGGCTGGGAGGAGGCACAGTACAAGAGTACAATCCAGACCAACCACTTATTCTTAGTTTAAACCAAAGAAGATAGGATCACATGACTTCCATGTGCACTGAAACATATCTGGCCATGTCTCTTGCAGGACTGAGAACTACAGTGTGTTGTACTGGAGTCAGGAAGCTGAAATACTGTGACGTTTGAATTTGCCATTCCCTCATTATTTCATGACCTTCTCCATGAGATTTACTGCAATCTTCCCAACAGCTGGATAGAAAACATCCTTGCGTTGTTATGAGCTATCTCAATGATAATGCTAAATGTTTTGGAGTGGACTGGCAATTATGACCAATTCACTTTAGAAAAGACCTATTCTTAGAGATAAAAACCACTACAACTGTTTGTTAATATGGATTATGATAAGTGTTTGCACTTTTGGACTTCTTGAGAGTACAGCTATAGGGACTAAAATGATGAGTGCATGCAGTTCAAAATCTACCACTACATCACTGTAATCACATGAGCGACAGCCACATGGTACTGAGGATTTTATCACACGTAAGTTTGCGTAAACAATTTCTGTTGCTAGACTTGGCCTTGCATTCTTAACTTCAGTATCATGGTTGTCACTATCTTGGACAGCCTCCATTATCTGATGCAGACCCATCCACCTTAAAAACAAAACAAAAAGACTGCTACATATGTGTTCCAGAGTAGATAGCACTAGGGGAATTTCCTAGGAAGTACAGCTGTAAACACTGACAGAGGCAGGGGTGTGGTGTTGAATATATCACTTCCTGATGCTATCAACTGTGGATTAAACAATCCTTGGTCTGGATTCATCAAACTATTTCAATGTGTGAATGGAGATAACTATTAGATAGGGATACTGATCATAAAGAAAAGATTAAAAGCAACATATGCTCTGTGAAATAAGGATCTAAATTTTTACTTGTCTCATCACAAGAAAAAGGAATTAGAACAATCTCCTGACCAGTGACAATAGCAAGGAATGTTTAACAAATGCAGGAGCAAATGCAAGTAGATTAATAGGGACCACCTCAGTGGGAAAGTAACAGCGTTCCGTGTCTAAGTCGCACTGGACATGTGACCACGGAAGATTGTCTTTGGACAAAAACGCTGGCTCTATGGCTTGGAAACGGGGATGAGCACCGCCCCCTAGAGTCGAACATGACTGGACAAAAATAGTCAAGGGGAACCTTTACCTTCACCTTTACCAGGAGTCGGTGATACGTTTAATCGACCATTAAGAATATAATTAAGGTATTACCTACTCCTGCATTTGTATTGTTTCCACAACTGTGCAGCCTTGTCCTGATTTTTCCTGAACTGTAAGGAATTTTCTGACACCCTTAGCAAAGCCCTCACATTGGTTCAAATGATGTTTTGTGCAATAAATGCCAAATGGCCTATTTTTGAGAAATTCCAGAATTTACACAATTGCACAAACTCTGTGCATTGCTGAAAGCTAGGGTGGCTGCTTCTTTACATTAGAATTGGAAGCAAGTACTAGATGCGTTTCTCACATTTTTCTTAACAAGAGGCTGTGGAGGAGCTTTTCAAAAAGGAAAATACACTAATGACATTTTATCCAAAGCATACAGAAGGAAAAACCCTAAGAAATTTAGTGACTGTTGTTTCTACTGCAAAGCAAAATGAAGTTGGGGATGGAGCAGAGGCTCTCACAGTTTCTTCCAGGATTGAAAGTAAAAATGCAAGAGAGTCAGTGAGTCTTATGTTTATGGAGCACTGTGGACGTAGTTCTATGATGGAAACATCAGGCATGGAGAGTACGTGTTAATTTAGGTGTTAACTTGATTCACTGAATTCACCCGGTCCTCACATTACTTCAACACATCAGCAAACCCAAATGCCTCCAATATCATCCTCTTTCCAAAGTGCCGGAATAGTGAGGATTTGTTTAGACTGAGTTCTTTGACAGTGCTGACACCTAGTGTCTGCCTGATGCAATAATATGAGACAAAAAGATGGAGGAACTAAATTAATAGCAAAAAGAGAGTAGTATTATTCTTTTTGTAGAATTAAGGATAAAAATTAGTCTTCTTGGATGCACACAAGTCTCTGGCATGAGTAAAATGTGTGCTAAATACATTTCTATAAATAATTAAGGTAGGTGTGTTATATGTTCCTAGAATGTAGCACGGAAGATTATGACCGGTTTTGAAAAACGAATCCATTGAAATATGTACAAACCGAAACAGAGCTTTGAAAAACGATCAGAAAAATTAACAAATAAGCAAACCAAATACACATGTAGTTTTTGAAAGGGGCCAGTTTGCAATTGCAAATGAAAGGCAATTTTTCAAATGCAAAACCCCTTTCTTGGGAGTGATTACTTTTGTTTTAAAAATAAGGGAAAGAAGAACTTTCAGGTCTGGGTCTATTAAGAAACTGCACTTCAGTTCCCACTACAAGCTGTCAGGTTTATGACAACAACTTGATTTTACATCTCATACATACCCGTTTTATAGGTGAGGTGGTATATTCTTCCCTAATTTCCTGCTGTTATCTCTAATTTTGGCAAAAAGATTTATTTTTATTTCTACACTTTACCTTTTTGATGTTGTTTTAAATACTCTTCAATACTATGAACTTCACTGAGCTTTTGGAGAGGTAGAATGCAAATATTTTCAATAAATAAAAAAAATATTTTGAGTAAATAAATTATGTGATCCTGAAGCATTAGTATTCTTGTTAAAAAACAAAACAAAACAAAACATTGAAGGTACTTCTACCAAGCCAGCGAAGTGTAGATGCTTACCAATCTGTGTGTGGATCATCAATAACCAAGAGGATCTGGGGTTTCTGCTGGGCTACAGGAGTAAGACTTGCTGAGTGTTCCATCAATCCTGCAGCTGCTTGTGTTGTCTGCTTCATGGCACTGGAGATGGAACTGAAGATGCTGGTACCAGAAGAAAGGGGAGCAGGTTGCTGTATATGCTGCTGCCTCCTCTCTGTTGCTGGGGAAACTGGGTTGCTGGTGGAATTATCTGGACGCTGAAGGTCCATCATGTAACCATTTGGCAAGTTGGCCACAAAACTACTGTCTGAAAGGCGCCTTCGAAGGAAATTCATGGTGATCACTTTTCCAAAATAAGAACAAATAATACAGTGCAAAAGAGTCTAAAGAGTCTATTTGAACTCTTGATGGTTAGCTGGAAGAAATTTATTTATTTTATTTGTTTATTGGATTTCTGAAATGTTCTGCCACCTTCAGTTGTATTGCATGGAGGACACTTGTTCTATTCAAGTATTCTTGCCTGTGAAATGCAGTAAGAGACAACACACCAGAATGAATTAATAGGCTTTTGAAAAGAAACCTAAAAATTAGAATAGCTATTAGATAGTTTGACATTTGAAGAAGGAAATATACATTGACTTAAATGAATGATGTGACCCTCACTGTTTTCTTCAGAGCAAGGGTGGAGAAACTTTATTCAATAATATGTTCTTGGGATTCAGATCCCATCAAATCCATCTAGTAAGACCAATGTATAGGCATGATAAGAGTTGTAATCCAAAAACACATGGCGGGCCACTCTCTGAGTTTGGAAATGTTACCTTCTGGCTGATGATTCTTAGGCCAATATCCTGTTGCACATCTCTGATGTCAACATCAGAAGCAGATTGCCATTAATTAAAGGCTTCCTTTTTTCAACTTCAGGATCACGCGACTGCTTCTTACTGTCTTTGGGTTACATTCATCCCAAACGGAAAATAGAACTCTTTATTTAGCAACTATTTGCTGGTGACAATAACGTCATTCCTACTGCACAGGTGGAACTGTACAACAGAATACAGTACTAGCCCTAGAATTCTTTAGCAAGCATAGATTCTGGCAATTCTCTCTCCTTCCTTTTCAGGCCAAGATCCTGGAAATAACCTTGTACTTTTACCAGATACAGAAAATGTCATTAGATGTGGTTTTTTCCAATCCAGTAATGTAGTGGTGGGAGAAGAAGAATGTTTCCTTCTGTAAGAACAAAGCACTTAAAAATGTTTCTCTCAGAGTGTAGCTCTAACAGCCCCACCAGATCTATACATTGAAGCCAAATCTTCCACCATACAAAGCATTCCTGTCTATTCACTTTCCTCTTGATATAACAAGTTGTAGCTGCTCCTGTTTCATGGCCCAACATAATATGTTGTCTTTACCACATATCACCTTCTGAAGTCCCTGTTTTTCAACTCATATTCTTTTAATCTAGGGGAATGTGTTGTTGAACTCCAGGAATTATTGATCTATAACTCCCACAATATCTATGTCTAAGCTTTTTGGTGCTGACGGGAGTAGAGCAACATGTGGAGGACCACAGTTCTTCACCTGTTTTTAGCAGACCTCAGCCAGCCAGTAATTGCCCCATCCTTGAACCAACAATATACTTGCACTACCAACTTCGTTCCCCAGGTCAATTCTATCATATAGTCCAACAAAGCATTTTGTATCATAAATACTTCGGACCACAGCACAGTCAAGTAAGATGTTTGATAATGGCTCAGTTAACTTCTATAGTTCAGTTCCACCTTGAATGCAAAAGCTAGACACTGAGGAGTCCCTTGGTGGACCAATGTGTGCAAGACTAGTGCTGAGTTTGTACCTTTAGGCCTGTTGCATTTCTACAAGATCTTGATAGTTTATTGTCCAGACTAAGATGTTTCAGTACAAATCAAAAGCTAAATGATTTACACAGGTATTCGCATCCTTTAAATTAGAGAGGGCTGTCAGTCTTTAAATTGTACATCATGGCCCCGTGCTAGAAAAAGAAACACTCTGAATATTAAAACTTTGATTTATAATTTTGAATCTGACAATGCTATTCTTTCTAACAATAGGAACAACTGCCAAGCTCCTCTTCTGACAACAGGAAAACCATATCACCATAAGTCAGTGAGTTCCAAAGTTCCTTTGTGATGTTTGCTTATCACGAAAACCAGAGGCAGCTCAGCTAAATTCTGCATGATGAGGAAATAAATCCAGTGCTAATCCTTTGAAATTACAGAATCCACCTCCATCTTCAAAGTCCACGTAAGTGACATTTATTCTATATTTCTCTACGATAAATGTCTGTCACGTGAAAACCTGCCTTTGCACATTTTTGACAAAAACAGCTCTGCCATCTAAGACTAAATTCCCATATATATGCTGTAAGGCATCTCCTTTATATTAAACATACCAATGAAGGTAGGAGAAATTGATGCAAATCAGAAGGATACATCCATATATAGAGGCACCCACATCCATATAGTGATATATAGTTCTATTTCTATGTATACATATATACATATACATATACACACACTTGTGTGTGTGTGTTTGTGTGTTTGTGTGCATATGTGCGCATATTTGTTGTTATGTGCCATCAAGTCAGAACTGACTTATAGTACCCTAATAACGATTTCAACAAATAATAAGTAAACAGTATCTCAATATTTTTCTGGATCCTTTTGAGGATACACTTAATCAGTAAAATATACAGTATATATGTACATTTTGAAGAGTGACTAGCAAACAGAAGTGTTTTAAGTAAAATATTCCAGCTTTTGCCTTCTTTAGTTGCTCTGGTAAGCGTATACTTTTTCCGTCATCCCCATACACATATACGAGAACTCTGTAGAAATAGTAAATGCCATTAAAAGGACCTGACATCTGACATTCTGAAAACAAAACTCAGGAACAACCAAGAATATTATATTCTTGCAAACTCACATTTTTCCTCCTTTCAACTCCAGTTCTTAGGTTTGATGACACACAATGTAATCTAGGATCGTCTTGCAAATATCTAGGTCTTCCACAAAATTTTACTTCATAATCATAGGAGTCTGTGTACTGTTATGATTGGCATTAATAGAACAGGGCGATCCACTGAAGAGAGGGATTTGGCTTTGAAGAGCAGTGATCTGAATAAAAACCAAGAACTGGATGTATTTAATGCACAGAGCCTAGCAAGATGAATTAAGGGTAAACTCAGATATAAAATGCCTGTGGGAATGGTTGGCAAGCAACTTGCTGGTTCTTTGACAAGAAAGAAAAATGCTGCCCCAGTCTTAGTTTGCTGCTCCTATCTGATGGATGCAAAAACATGACTCTTCGCACATCATCCTAAGGTTCTCTATTGTATGTTTTCATAGCTGTCACAACAGATTCATTTTTTAAAAAAAAGACAGGGTTAAACTGAGCTGTTTTCTTGTTATTGAGCTAAAATAGATTCCTCCACAAAAGGCACTCCATATACAATATGTATTACCAATAAGACAGGGCAATGGAGATATGTTTGAATAATAATAATGCTTTTTGAAACACTGTTTTAGAGTACAGTATCTGGGTAAATTATTATGATACTTAAAGCCTAACAAATGTATTTCAGTGTGAACTTTGAAGCAAAATCCACTTCTTAAAACACAAATGGAGTCCAAATAGTATCTCCTCTATATATCTCCAAAGGGGACATGGTGGCGCTGTGGGTTAAACCGCAGAAGCCTCTGTGCTGCAAGCCCAGAAGACCAGCAGTCGTAAGATCGAATTTGCGCAACGGAGTGAGCTTCCGTCGCTTGTCCCAGCTCCTCGCCAACCTAGCAGTTTGAAAGCATATAAAAATATGAGTAGAGAAATAGGTACCACCACGGTGGGAAGGTAACGGCATTCCGTGTCTAGTCGCACTGGCCATGTGACCACGGAAACTGTCTACGGACAAACACTGGCTCTATGGCTTGGAAACGGGGATCAGCACCGCCCCCTAGAGTTGGACACGAATGGACTAAATGTCAAGGGGAACCTTTACCTTTACCTATCTCCATGATAGTAGTAGTCATCATGACCAGTTGAGAATACAGGCAATAAAGAAAGTTACAACGCATGATAAACATGCAGGATGCTACACTGCATCTCTTTTAGTACTTTCATAGTGAAAGAAAAAGCAAGTACAATTAAAAATCTGAAATGCTTCTTTAGGTACTCAGAAGAGATTGGACATGTCGGTGAAATGTGGGCTTTTTCTTTTTCTTGGAAGGACAAATGGCAGATCTCCAAGCTGTATCAGATACTGCTTGCAAAAGTCACTGTTTCCAAAGTGGTTTGCCTGGTGACGTTGATGACACTTCTAATAAATTCCTGCCCCAAAACCTTTATCCTTGGATTTACATAACCATGTATACCGTTTGGATGCTGTGGCCAATGATGATATCTCTGTTAAACCAAGTAGCAAAGATAGAAAGTAAACTAGAAGTAAATCTGTCATCAAGAAAATGCAGCTATCTCCCTCCCATCACTATCACAGTGATGTCAACACAAGGTTTTAGTCGATTAAAAAAAAACCCCGTTATTGCAGCAGAGGAATATTGGCAGCTTGCAATTAAAAACCAGAGTGGGCTCTGTACCTCATACAAATTAGGTGGAGCCATGTAATTCTCTCATCTGCACTATAAAGCTGAGGAAAAAGAGGAGTTTTCTGAAAGCACTGAATACTATAGACATCTGTTTTTAAATGGTATGATTCATGCAAGTATTACGCATGAATGCATTCGCTTATATTCTATAAAGCAATGTGTACATTGATTACGTACAGGTTTCTGCCACAAAAGTATTAAAAATTGCCACTATATGTTTGTAGAGGAGATAAAGAGGGAGGGAGAGAGAAGGCAATTTAGGAAAGTAAACAAAGAGGGGCAAAGAAGGGGGAAATTTAAAGTAAGGAAAAGAATAGAGCAAATATAGTACATATATTGGTGACATGTGAGTTTAAGATAGAATGTCATTGCCTGAGTCAGCACATCAGTTTCCTTCACAGTTTGTCAAAGAAATGGCGGTAAAGTGGACTGGGTTAAGAAGACCACAGAACTGACCCACATACTGTTAGCTGTATATCAATGTCTTCACCATTCAAACAAATCAACTAATGATTCTATCTACTTTTTGTATTATTCTTTTGCACAAGTTAGCATAATGGAAAGATTTATGTCTCAGGTAATCTGACATAAGCATCTGTGGGGAGTAGTCACCTCTGAGACTCTTTTTAATGAACTAAGAAACCTCTCTCTCTCTTCTTTAAGTCACAACATGATGGAGGATTTTCATAGCAGGGAAGAGGGAGTTGGATACAGTGTCTAGTAGCCTATAGGCCTGACTTACTTACATATTTGATATTACACCTTTGCCCTCCAACTGGGACTAAAAGTTATTAAATGGTATAAATTTGTTGCACATAGGAACTCCACTTCCACAGTTTCTTGTGTGTTTGTTGCAGAAATTGATTAGTATCCTTAGTTTGTTGTCTCCTCTTTTTAAAATTCCATTTAACTGCATTTATTTCTGGCTGCCTGATTTACACTGCTAGGCATACATGGCACTCAAGAATGACTATTAATTATACTATATCCTTTAGTCATTATATGTGATAAATGCCCTGCAGTCTTCATTGTTTCTTTTACCTGATGTCTGCTCTATGTCCTACAGGAGGCTAGAGGCCTAACTTACTCATGCATATTCTGAGGCCTATAAATAAAAATATCCCTCATTATTAAGGAGCACGTTCCACTTTTCTGCTGCCACACTGGCTCCCCCACCTGTGCAGAGGAAATGTCTGCTAAAACTAAAGATTTCTGGAACTTTTAGTGCTTATGAGAACATGCAAGTCAAGCCAAGACATTTTGCTGCCTGAGGCAGTGCAATAAATGACACTACCCACCTAAATCACAGTATATAGTGCCTCCAGCCAGCCAAGATATTTTGGAGCATGAAGTAGAAAGCCCACTGAAAGCACCACATCTCTCCTTCCACTTGACAGTAAAAAAAATACAATCAATTAAATAACTAACAATTTATCCCCCTTTTAGAAATGCCACAGGAAAAGGAGGACAAAAAACTCTCACACTGTTAATAATTTTGTAAAAGAAGAAATTTCATGACAAGCTTCGTTCGTTTAGTCGTTTAGTCGTGTCCGACTCTTCGTGACCCCATGGACCAGAGCACGCCAGGCCCTCCTATCTTCTACTGCCTCCTGGAGTTGCGTCAAATTCATGTTGGTTGCTTCGCAGACACTGTCCAGCCATCTCATCCTCGGCCGTCCCCTTCTCCTCTTGCCGTCGCACTTTCCTAACATCAAGGTTTTTTCCAAGGAGTCTTCTCTTCTCATGAGATGGCCAAAGTACTGGAGCCTCAGCTTCAGGATCTGTCCTTCCAGTGAGCAAGCTATGACTGCTGAAATTGCCCCTCTCTCACAATTATCAAAAGTACAGGACCCCTGCTCCCTTTTTCATATAGCTACCCTACATGGCACCCCAGATCTGCTGCCTGAGGCTGCTGCCTCACATCGATAGATGATTGGACTGTACCTGAGAACACGCCATATAGGGAGGCAAATATTCCTCTTAGCTTCTAGTCTTCATGGTTTATTGTAGATGTACTCTTATCTACCCTTCTGTTCTGTCCTTGTTTCTGATCATTTCTGTGTGGATGCACATTATACTGTACAGACATATTCCATTTATAGATACAGAGAAATGTTACTTAAACATTATCTACAATTTATTCCCCCTTGTCCATACCTCCTTCACAAGGGTTTTTAGCTCAGGGTAATGGCCAAAGGGCGTGGTGGTGCTGTGGGTTAAACCACAGAAGCCTCTGTGCTGCAGGGTCAGAAGACCAGTAGTCGTAAGATCGAATCCAGGCAACGGAGTGAGCTCCCGTCACTTGTCCCAGCTCCTGCCAACCTAGCAGTTCAAAAGCATGTAAATGTAAGTAGATAAATAGATACCACCTCGGTGGGAAGGTAACAGTGTTCCGTGTCTAGTCACCTGGCCACGTGGCCACAGAAACTGCCTTTGGACAAACGCTGGCTCTATGGCTTGGAAATGGGGGAGAGCACCTCGCCCTAGAGTCGGACACAGCTTGACTAAATGTCAAGGGGAACCAATGGCCAAGTCAAGGATTTGGCATCAGTCAAGCCAGTGATTCCACATGTTTTCACACATCCCTCATACAGCCCCGCTTTGGACAGCATTTTCTATAAAAGTGGGCTTTGTTTTACCACCCACAACAGAAGGAAGACAGAAATGAAAAAACAACGAAAGAGGTCCATTTTAAATGTTGGCAGGCAGGTATTTGTCCAGTCTCACAGATCCTAGTCTCCATGGAGTTGTTAAACGGAGACAATAAAAGAATTCCAATCCATTACATGAGTGTAACCTGAAGTGAAGGAACAGGATTTTTATTGAAAGATTTGGCTGAATTATTAACATTGCTGCTGTTAAATCAGGCTATCCATTATAGCAAATCCTTGGGGCCCCCTTCCATGCTTTGCACTACAGTATATACAGAAGTCAAAATGGTTCTTCAGTTCAGAGGAATATAACAAAGATATCTTGAACACTTCCTACCCGTCGTTCAATATGTCACCTGTTGACACACTGGGCCTTTAGGGACATATCTACAGCATATTATTGGACAACACTGATTTAGAAGTTATAATTTATTTCTCAAATAATTATGCTAATCCATAAAGGGGTGCTGAGAGATAGAAAGCCCTACTTCAAGGAATTACAGCTCAAAAGGTTCCCAGAGAATATGTAGATTTTCTGTTGCATGAGCAGATACAGACTGGTCTGAAAATTGAAGTAATCAAATTCTGAGATAGTGAAGTGTAGATTATTTTATTTTATTTATAGGCCACCTTTCTCTTAATAAGGGGACCCAAGCCTGTTCCGAATATTAAAACAATAGAATTAAAAATAGAATAAGTTAAACATTAAAAACAAACTATAAACTAATTAAGATGCAATTGAATAATTAAAAGCGGGTAAACATGAGGAGGGACGTGGTGGCGCTGTGGGCTAAACCGCAGAAGCCTGTGCTGCAGGGTCAGAAGACCAGCAGTAGTAAGATCGAATCCACATGACGGAGACAGCTCCCGTCGCTTTGTCCCAGCTCCTTGCCAACCTAGCAGTTCGAAAGCATGCAAATGTGAGTAGATATATAGGCACTACCTTGGTGGGAAGGTAAAACAGCGTTCCCTAGTCACACTGGCCACGAGGCAACGGAAACTGTCTTCGGACAAGCGCTGGCTCTACAGCTTGAAAACGGGATAAGCACCGCCCCCTAGAGTCGGACACGACTGGACTAAAATGTCAAGGGGAACCTTTACCTTTACCTAAACATTAAAAACTATCTTAACTTTAAAGTGGCATTTACAGACTGTATAACTTCAGACTGTAAATTATGGATATCATTTTATTTAAAAGTTTTTCCATGTTAAAAAAGTAACTGCCTGTATGTAAAAACACAAACGAGAAGGAGCTTCTACTCTAGCTTGCCACTTGTTCTTCTAGTTTTCTACTTGAATAGAGAGGCAATTTCTAAAATGAAACTACAGAACAGTCTGTTAAAAATGTGACCTGTTTAAAGATCATAGTTCTGTTTTAAAATATATAACCAATTTCATCCCAGCCGTTTACACATTCAGCAACTTGGTCAGCTTAATGTATGAACCAGGTGGAAGGCTAGCCCCAATCTCTCCATTGTCTCTTTGCTCATGTGAAGGAACAAGTCTGAAGATAACAATGAGCTTGTCTACATCGGCTTTTTTTGAAGTGAGTTGTTGTGGGATAAATAGAGTCACTTGGGTTTGGGTAGAGGTCTGGTATATCATTTGGTGCAATCATCGCATGCAGACAGTATACTGAACATCAGGCGGTCCCTGTTTGGTTCAGCACCTTTTACTGGGAATTTCTGATATAGTGAAGCAACCAAAAGAGGCAGTGTCTTTTGGAATTACCGTACTTAAAGATTTGGCACCCAAAAGGACCTGAAAAGGAAAAAGGAGCCCCCAGGAACAACCAGAAATTAATTCAAATCAAACGTTTTCCCTTTGCACATCCCTATTAATGAAAATGTTTATGTGCTGTCAAGTCAATTTTGACTTATGACGACTCTTTCCTGGTTTTCCTAGACATAATCAGAAGTGATTTACCATTCCCTTTTTCTGGAGGCAGTCTGGGACCGTGTAACTTGCCAGGGTCACGTAGGCTATCTCTTCTGGGATGCAGAAGATGGGATTCAAATCATAACCTGTAGCTGTGCAGCCAGGTGTTCAGACTCACTAAGCTATTCAGCCAGCTTGGTCAATATTACTTCCTATTATTACTGGCGTTAAATGTAATGTAGACTGAACAGAGAACTTAACTTAGCTTCACTAAAAACAAAGTATAAAAAGGTGACACTGTGGCTGCTGCATGAGTATAACATGATTGCACTTAGCAGTTTTGTTCAGGCATACCAATGAACAGGACCTATAATCTAAGTAAATTTTACAGCTGAGCTCCGAGTCTAATTTTGTATCAGGAATATTTTAAGGGGATAGCTATATGAGAAACAGCGAAAACAGCCAAGAGTCCAGGGGTACCTTTAAGACTATCTTGGACATGGTGGAGCCTGTTAAATGGATAATTTTAAAATGGCTTTTGCTTGCACACTTTCAGTATAAATCCATGCATTTTGTATGTACATACTCCTTGACTAAAGCACATTAGTGCACAGTTTAGAGTTCTATGCATTCTCTCTCTCTCTCCCTCTCTCTCTCTGTGGTCAAATTTTTCTCCATCCCCTCCTCTCCCCCAACCCTTTATACAACACATATTAGAAGGCTTCAGATTTTGGACCATGTTTTGCATTATTGCATTCTGTTTCGGTCTTGGGATGATGAATTGAGTAAATATGACCAAGCAATTTCTTCCTTATGCATTATTACATGTAAAGATTCATTCTACAGAAGTGTCTGCAATCTTTATATTCACTCTCTCTCCCCACCCTCGTCTGTGTGTAAGCATGTGCACATGTGTATGTGTGCCTGTAAAGGACCACCAGCAGCTGCACTGGTTCTTAATGGCTTGACTATAAATACGTAAATCTCTATTCAGTGATCAGCTATTATAAGCTCCCTTCTCTGACTGGCTTCTGAATCACCATTTTTATAACAATTTCTAACAGAGGTTTATTAAATGTCAAACATAACATAATCTACAGGTTAAATTGGAGTGAGACTTAACCTGTCAGTGAGGGCCAGTGATGGAACTACCAATGGAAGATCTATGATGCCTCATAAACATATGGATTTCTGTGCTAGGAGGTCTCATATTCTCTCTCACCTTCTTCAAGAAATGCTGTTTAAAACAATGGCACTACATGCAATGTGTTGATTTTACTTCAGACAAAGATAAAATACAGGAATTAGGGAGTGGGCCCAGAGTTTCCAACTGTACTCGTACCAAATTAACTGGTCCAGTAGCCTTATTCTGGTAAGTTACACATCTCTTCTTCGACTGTGTCCAGGAGCTTAAGCAGCAAACAGGTTAAACTTGTCATACTGCAAATTTAAAGTATGGCTTCCAGCTTATGTGCAATCGCTTCAAAGCAGCATCTATGATCCTTACAAATACAGAAGAACATAATTATTTATCCAGGATATGTGGCATAATGCCTTCCCATAAATGGGTAAACAGTGCAAGGATGGGAGTTTCAAGTAAATCAGTTTAAAGCTATGTAATAATGTATAAACTGCAGACCATACACTAAGATGCACATTAGATATCTTCCATGACTGCCTGTTATTAAAATACTGTATGTAACATTGGCATGCAAAAAAAAGGCCGAACACTGTAATTCTCTTCACACTGATATATGCCTAGCCTGTTCTATTCATTATGTTAAAACTATCAGTAAAGATTGTTCTATTTAAAGCTGGTGCTAGTTGAATTTGTGTGTTCAATGACAATATACTGTAGCTTCACCAAAAAGTACTGTATTCTGTATGCTTGCTACCACATTTGTTATGTCTTGTATTTGACTTAGCTCTTGTTTATATATTGCTTGCTGAAAATGCAACCCTAAAAACAGCTAAAAACACTTTAAACAAGAAATGATATTCACTCAGTAAAAGTCAAGGAGCTCTTATTGATGCACTTATCTTTTGCCTTGGGCAGCCGAATGTCTGGGCCCAGTTCTGTCATCTATACATACGCATTACTGCCTGCCTCATAAATGAAAGTGCAAGGCAGCAGGCGAGAACCCATAACTCTTTTGTGACTGCAGGCAGAAAGGTGTCAATAATTTCATCCGTGTCTCTGCCATGAAGCTGGGAGCTGTTTTTCAGCCTCAGGGCCAAAATGAATTCTTGAGGAATTCATTCAAGTGTTGGGGAGGTGGAAAGCGAAATGGCAGCTCCAGAAATATCATCACAAATTAATTTAAAACTCTTAATTGCTGCTAGTAGATGAGGCTTAGGATTCCTAGAATGGGGGGGAAATGTTCAAAAGCTAGGAAAACAAATAATATTGTGGCAGGGAAGGGGGTGTGGTCATCTGAGGAGCCTCAAAGAGTGTGACTGGGACTCTAGGACGACTGGATTTGGCTCAAGGGCATGATGTTCCCCACCTCTGTTCTATAACATGAAGGAAGCAGGCACACTGAGCAGTTCCCATCTCTTCCCTAACTAGTCCAAAAAGAGAGCACAGATCTGTTTATGCATCACCCTCTTTGATCTGCAGCTCTGACTCTAATAGCAGGCTAGGAGCAGAAATCAGCACTGTGTGTAGAGATAACTTCTGAAAACTGATTTCACTGGTATCCAAGATAGTTGCTGGACTAGACCCAGATATTAGGAAGATAGTATACCAGGGATGCAAGCGCTGCTACGTCTCTTTGTACAACCTTGCCACTCCCATTCATGATTTCACTTCAGCTCAGGAAAGCAATATCTAATTAATTAATCATTCACTCTCACAATTAACAAGAGTACTGACCTTGAATTTTACTCGCACAAGTAGATTGGTAATGAGACATTAGGTTTCCTGGGCCCCACTGGCATTTTGCCTGTTTCTTAATCACAGTGCTAATGCAAAAGAAGGAGCAAACAACGGATTCAACCAGCCAGGCAAAAATGCTATAACGTCACCATATTCCAAGTATGTTATTCCAGCTATAGTGAACAGATCTCTAATAAATTTTCTTCAGAGAATTTTCAGAGGAAAAGATGTAGTTCAGTTTAAGTGTTAACAAGAAGTCTCATCTTTATTTACTAAACCTGTTCTTTGCAGCTTGGCCAGGGGTGCAGGTAATTCTGTTTAGAAGTTCATAAAGAGTGTCTTCCTTTATCGCAATTAATATGAATGAATAGCATTTATCCTTCTCCTGGACATTGGATGTAATAATGGCAATCCTGACTTCAGATGCAGCACTTTAAGCAGAGGGTGTCATTGAAGCGAGCAACATGAATTTGACCCAACTCCGGGAGGCAGTGGAAGACAGGAGGGTCTGGCATGCTCTGGTCCATGTGGTCACAAAGAGTCGGACACGACTAAACGACTAGACAACAGCATAGTCTTTGTGTCAGCAACATGTTCTTTAATACAAAGCTTCAACACATAGTCTCTTGTATACATCCAAGATCAAAGCATTGCCATCAGCTCTATTTGATCCTCACTAGATGCTCTGGCCTTCCTAGTATTATGATCTCACGCTGTTATCAGGGTGCTGATTGCGATACAACAACAACAACTGTGATATTCAAACCAGTTGCACAGTTGACTCAGCTACAGTTAAGTGTGGAGTAACTCTTGCTGACAATGCAGTTACACAGTTGTCCCTGTCCTTTACTCTATGGCAGTCCCTCTGGGCAAAGCAAGCAAAGACCTCTCCATACGTAGGCTGAAGAGAGGCATCATGGCATTGGACACACCTGGGAGAAACATCAGGTGCAGTTCTACTGAGATATGGTGACTATAATGTGCTGACAGCTATGTACACTTGCTTAAAGGAATACGCAACACTGTGAACAGTATGACAATGTTTTAGCTCTGACCTATGCTAGCCACATCTTTCCTTAGGAAAATGCATATCGTGACTGAAGATTGGCAGAGTAACGCCTCTTGCTTGTTATTGTAAATAGAGATACAGTAGATAGTTGGCATTGGTGAATAATAAATCTATCAGCTTTGAGAAGCTGGTGAAGAAAATCTTGAGAGAAAATGAACAAAATAAGCCATTTCTGAGACAAAGAGGCAGAATGTTAGCTGAAGGCAGAAAGCATCTGGCATTATCAAGCTGTCCCTCTGGGAATCTGAAGTAGGGCAGTGGCAGAATTCAGTAAAGTTACTTTTCCAAATTACATTTCCTTTTGAAATCAATAAGTCAAGTAGAACATGGTCACTTTCTCCCAGAATTCCCCTTGCTGCCACTTCTTCTACCAAATAATCTATATACTGTATATTGGCTAGAAGCAAGTCAAAGATAGCTATTCTTCTAGTTTATTCCTCTACTTTTTGTAGTAGGAAATTATCAGCCCCACAAGCCAGGAATTTCTTGGAAGGGCCATATTTGGCAGAATTTGTCTCCTAACAGATATCAGGACCATTGCAATCTCTCATTACTACTAGTGTACATCATGTCTCTTTGAAATTCTTGCAGTTTGTTTTTCAAACATTTCATCCACATCTTCTTCTTAATTGAGCGGTCAGTACGAGATGCCATCTACTGTGTTCCAGCTAAACATGGCCGGATGTAGACAATAGGGGTGCCTGCCCTTAAATGCACTCTGTCTTTCCACACCCCTTTGGCCGTTCTCCCGAACAGCCTGTGATGTCGCATAGCAATTCGAGAATTGCTTTCCCCAGATTAGATTAATGGTCCAACACATACTTAGCGCCTATAAGGTCTCAGGATCAAATTCCATCCCCTCCAGTAATAAAAGGATGTTCAGAGGAAAGCTGAGAAAGATCCAGAGGAAAGCTGAGGAAACACCTGGAGTGTTTCTCACTACTGATCTGTAGCTGATAATTAGTTTGGCTAGTTCGGAGGTTGTATCTTCCATAGTGAGAGAGCAGGAAATCAGGCAATTGCTCTACACCATGACAAAATTAGTTGTTGGAATATTTCTCAGCTAATCTCTGAGCATCATAGCACATATCTGCTTTACCCTTTCTAATTTTATGAGCAACAAACAATGTTTATTAGAACTAATTAGGTCACATTCCTGTCTTTATGATGGTTAAATCATAGTACTATTTGGCTACCACACACATGCTGGGTTTAGCATTGTGGTTTCCAACTTAGGATGCCCAAATAATTTTGGACTACAACTCCCAGAAATCCTGGCCAGCACAGCTGGTGGTTAAGGTTTCTAGGAGTTTTAGTCCAAGAACATCTGGGGACCCATGGTTGGGAACCACTGGTTTAGAATAATATTGATTTATAGCTTGCACTGTTTCTTTTTCAAGCAACAGTTTCTTTAACATCTCTTGGACAGCAAGATATTATGTAGGAACAATGACTCTTATGCTAGGGTTACAGAAACTAAGGGTCAAATCAGATATTATAGTTATAGTACAAAAGAAGAAATGCATTCATGTTTCAGTCAAGAATTTCTTTCCCAAAATCATGTATGACTGAAAAATCAGAATGCGAACGAAGTTGGTCTTTAATGCTGGTGACCAATTACAAACCAAAAAGCAAGCTACAGGAAATCAGAAAAACTCGTGGACTTACAATCAAACAAGGTTTAACACATAAGAAAGTCTGAAAACCACTGATGTAGCATCTAGTTCAGGCTTCATTCTACAGCCCTACCATATCTCCTGTCAAGAGGCACTGTTCTTATCCAGCAAACGTGAAGTGAGATGGCAGCAGGAGAATGTATTATTGCAACTGGCTGGGAAGGCATGTTGCTGCTTATTGTCTTTCTTGCTACCTTGCAGTCATACAACAAAGTCCACAACAGGGAACCCACAATTAACTCTACAAAGTTGGTATAGAGATGGTGTGGTATTTTTCCTTTCCAAGCAAGATATATGGGAGTAATTTAAGCCTAGTGTACCCAATAGAACTCTCCGCTCATGCACAAAGCAAGTGAATCTCTGTGCAAGCCCATTATTTGAACAGTGATAAATATATTTAGAAACAGAGGTTGTGTTGAGTCACCACCAGAATGACTACATGGTATAGCTAGACCAATAGCTTCCAGAAATAAAGCATGCTGTTAGCTGTTCATACTGTCTTTTCTCACATTATACAGTCTGATTACATAGAGCACTTAGTATTTATTACTGCTTGCCAAGGAACAATGCTTGGGCTCACCTACCCCCCTGCTCATTAACACCTCTCACAATGGGAAAAGGATTCTCACACTAGCTAGCCCAAAATGTATGAGTGGTTTCATTAGGTTTATTTTTTTCATGTAAATAGTAACATCTTATACATATTAGATATGTTTTAAAGGAAGAGAAGAACATGTCCTCAGCATAATCTAAGGTAGCAAAGCTCTCTGTGGAAATGTACGTTGAATGCAAAAAAATTCTATGTTGTGGTTCTTCGAGGTCTTTGGGCAATGTTTCTAGACAAAGGTGCTAATGCTATGGCTTGCTTTTTATATTTACATAAAGCAGCCACTCTATAAGCATGTCAAGGAAGTATGAAAGTTTGTACACTCTTATTTCATCTGCACCCCAATGTGTGACACAACTGCACAGGTGGATGATTTATCCAGTATTTCTCCTTGGTTTTTTGAGTGGGTGAGGATTGTTTTTTTTTTTTTGAGTGGGTGAGGATTGTGGGTTGTCGGCTTGGGAACAGGAGTACCACATGTTGTTTTGTAAGGGTGATGACAGGAGTATGCAAGCAATCAGACTTTCCCAGCCTACAGAGCAGTTGCTTTCCTTCCAAGGCTAAAAATCATTTGAAAGAAACTGTGATTTACACTGTGAGAACTATCCCTCTTAGTTCCCATTGTGTGGATGATTGCTGCAGTTCCAGTGGGGAGGTAAGCATTCTCTTCACAGGCTGAGGGATGTTCTTCTTTGAATTATTTTGTATGCCGGATACAAATTCCAATACTAAGGACAAGAAATGAAGTTGAACGGTTGATTTCAAGGCTTGCTCCTGCTGGTCTCAACTAAAAACCTGGCTGGGTGGATATATGGACAAGTAGAAGGAAATAAGATGCCTTCCTAGAGTACCCTGGTGTTCTGACCTCCAATTCAAAATGAGAACATGGCTGAGTGGGTATAAGGACAAGTATAAGAAAATAAGAATGCCTTCCTAGGGTTCCATTTCTTCCAGTGGCAAGCTAAATACAATTAGGCTACTTACAAATACTATTCAACCTCTCCCTTTGCACCTCACACTTGTTGGTCCATAGGATTCAATGTCAGAGGTATGCTGCTTTTGTATGTGGAGGTTCAATTGGTTAATACCTTGAAAGAACTAATCTGTGCCTAAATTTTCTTCAACAACCATTAAACAATTGGGTGTGATGATCATGTCCTCCAGCTGTTAATTACTGAAGTCACTTAAGAAATACTGACTTTTCTTAGTCCCAAGACTATTATTAATCAGTTTTATTGAGTGACCCTTAATTGCACTATTATAAGGAGAGATATCTCTCTTTCTTTCCCACTCTGTTGCTCTTCTTTACTCTCATTTTTGTTTTTGCACTTTGATATGCATTGTTACCTAAATGTGCCATCTCAACATACACCCAGGCATATATGCAATGGGTGTGAGTGGGGTGGAGAATTATATCAACAAATACTCTGTATGCCACTGAAAACAATACCCCACACTCTCTTATTCTAGTAGCAATTTCATGTTTTCCTATGTGTGTACATTGCACACACATCAGAGTGGTTGGAATAGAGATGGGAAAAGTCAGCTTTTTGATGTACACAATAGCCCCCTCCAGCATGGTCACATTTCCTATTAGAAATAACCTCTTGCCTATAAAAGCTCATATCCTAATGCCATTGTTGGTCTATAAGTTGCCATAGACTTATTGGTTATTTTTGCCACGGTGGACTAATGGCTAAAGGTAAAGGTAAAGGTTCCCCTTGACAATTTTTGTCCAGTCCTGTTCGACTCTAGGGGGCGGTGCTCATCCCCGTTTCCAAGCCATAGAGCCAGCATTTTGTCCGAAGACAATCTTCCATGGTCACATGGCCAGTGCGACTTAGACACAGAACGCTGTTACCTTCCCACTGAGGTGGTCCCTATTTATCTACTTGCATTTGCATGCTTTCGAACCGCTAGGTTGGCAGGAGCTGGGACAAGCGACGGGCGCTCACTCCATCGCGTGGATTCGATCTTACGACTGCTTGGTCTTCTGACCCTGCAGCACAGGCTTCTGTGGTTTAGCCCACAGCGCCACCACGTCCCACTGGACTAATGGCTATAGAAACAATTTTCTAGATTTGTATGAGCAGCGGAAGATAACATCTCTATGAATAAGTGCTAGTTTTGCTTGTTGTATGCAATTCTACAATTAAATTGTGAGTACAAGAACATGCAACTTTCTAGAAGGTAGATGCGAAGTTATGCACACCTACCTGGGAGTAAACTCAAGAGCAAATCACCCATAGTATTGCAGTGCATATCTCACTAAAACTGGCTGGACTTACTCACTGAAATCTAGTACTAAGTTGAAACTAGAATAAGCCCATTGAATCAGAAGGGATATGGTAAGTCACCACCTAAATAAGTCCCTTTGATTCAGCCATGACTTACTGGTGGATTTGAGCACATATGTTTTAGGAAGGAGCTGTAAAATTCGATCTGCAACTTTAGAGAGGCGTCTTCTCCTTCTTGCTATTTTTCTGGATCTCTCCCCACCCCATCTACATTTTTCAGTATTTCTTATTCCTAACCTCTTTCCTTCCTCCCCCTGTAATGATGTATTCTATGCATCTGCATGTACAGTCATACCTCCCAAGAGAGGCCTGCCTCACAATTTGAAATGGAAAGCATTAAATGCATAATACAACTTTTCCTTTTCAAATGAAAGAAAAGAAAAGAAAATACACTGCTGGGTATTTTTGATTACATTACCCCTGAGAGTTGATTTATATGTCCTTTCCTGCAGGGTTTTCTCCCCCTTCCTTTGGTTTTACAAATACAAAAACAATAAACCACTAATCATTATATAGTATACTGAATGCACAATGGAAACTGAACATATGTAACACAGCTTCTTGGTATTCACATTTAGAGCAGATGTATCCAGCAGACAAAGACAAACGCACTGGTAAACCTACATGCCAGCAGGCGTATGGATTAGACATTCATACACCCATATTTCCCTCCCCCACAAATAGGAAAATAGGTCTTTAGCAAAAAAAGGAATTCTTACACGCAAGGTCTGCATTGTGTTGCTTAATCCTTGAGATAACTGCACTTTAGGTCTTACCTTCCAGCTGGTCTCCTAATCCATGGGGCCCCCTCCCTGGATCTGTTTCTTCTGTTCTAGTCCGCACATAAACAGCAAGTCCCTGCTTTTCTTTCACATTTGCAGCACACTGGCAGCGTTCACCGTCACCCTACTCTACTGCATCCTTACTGCCCGATTGGCTTGAAGCAGTAAATGAAATCAGGCCCCTCCTTATACCTCGATGATCACCGGAGCATGATGAATTATTTAGTAAAACAACTAGTGGGCTGGCTTGGCTATCACACAGCCTACTAGAAAGGGCAGAAGAAGCCTTTCCCCCCAAATGCTGGTACATTAGAAAAGCAACCAAAGATTAAAATTCAGTGTATCTCCCTTTCAGCAGCCGAGAGAGAGAGAGAGAGAGAGAGAGAGAGAGAGAGAGAGAGAGAGAGAGAGAGAGATCTAGTTTGGTGACAGAATTCTCTGTAATCCTTGCTTTCCTGATCAGCATCAAATCTGTCATGGTCCCGACTTCTCCTACAACCAAAAGGAGTTCCCCGTTAACTACGCAGAGAGCATGAATGGAGTCATAGTCCAACACTTGTGGCAGACAGAGAGTATCTTCCATTAACACAATATTCCCAGTGGTACCTGCCCAAGAGTATATGGCTAGGTTTGGGGCTCTGTCTGTTTGTGGTTTTTATAGTTCTGAGATATGAATGTGGAATGTGATACTGAGCTTTTTTTTAAAAAAAAACAGCAACAATATAATCTTTGTATTCAGAAAGGAACAGAAATATACCATTTTACTCTAAAAGAAATGAATAATACACAAAAATGTAGCAGTTGAAATATACTGTAGTAAGAAAAACACAGAATCAGTATATTATTATACTGAGATATAATTTGGAACATAGCAACACATGTTTACTGTCAACGGCCCCTATAACAACCTTTCTGATCTAATCTACTGAAAAAGTAGCATCTATAAAAGAAATCCAGCTGAGAAAACAATTTTTAAAGCATTTCTTCAAGATTTTGAAATAAAACTAAAAATAAGAATCTTTCTAAAAAAGTCATAAAACTTATTATGGGGATTGTGTTTTTATCGATTTTGTGGAGAGACTGTTAGCTCAGTGGTAAATCCAGAATATTGAAGGTTTAATTGTTTCGGACACAAGCTCAGAGTTCTGAATACACAGAAGGTTAGTCGCTGGCATTTTTATGTAGGAATCAGAAACTATGGATAGCTGCCACCACTCAATGTAATATTAATGTAAAATAAATGCTATGAGTGCTAATTCATTCATTTTTACTCAGAAGGAAGCCCCATTGATCTCAGTAGTGCAAGTATGCCTGTGTAAGTATGTCTAAAATTGCACAGCATCAAATAATATGTCTATAATTAGGCTAAACATCTTACTCAAATCAATGAGATTTATGTTCCAACCAAGCACTGTGGTGTTACTTGTAATGTGACTTGGTTGTAAATCATTGTTGGTAGTTGTGGGACAGTATCTACCCTGTTTTCCCGAAAATAAGACCTAACCTGAAAATAAGCCCTAGTATGATTTTTCAGGATGTTCATAATATAAGCCCTACCCCAAAAATAACCCATAGTTAAGTGAAACGCCACCCTCCATCAATGTGCAGCAACCAGAAGAAGATGACATGACTGTATTTGAATAAATGTAGATGGTTGTACATGAAAAAAAATAAAACATCCCCTGAAAATCAGCCTTAATGCATCTTTGGAGCAAAAATTAATAAAAGGCCCTGTCTTATTTTCGGGGAAACTCAGTACTACCCTTTCATGATTTTAATGTTAACAACAACTTCTCAGAAATAAAAGGGATTATCTTGGATTCTTTGCTCTTCCTTGCTGTCCATGCAGAACATTTTTAATCCCTTTCACCTGCACACTCTTTTGTGCCTGAACTTCATTTTCAGTAATTCTTGCTAACACTCACAGTTCTTGATACTCTACACACACAACCAATACTATGGACTTTGGAGCCATTTTAAGTGTGCAACTTGTAGGACAACATATTTTGCAAGTACTGTATGTTTGTTCTGTAGACTTTTAAGTGGATAAAGTGGTTTATTATATTTATTTCAGTCATTTTCTTGACAGCGTTTTGAAGTAGGTTACTGCACCACAGAAAATGGCGGGATTTGAGACTGTTCAGAGACACAGATAATGCAGTCTTCCTCAGATGTACCACATCAAACAGATATGGGGATCATCTCCCTTTCCCATATTCCAGTAAAGCATTGATGTTTAATCAAGGGAATCTATTCAGTTAACCCTTATGAAAGGAGATAAAAAATGGATTCGAAATCAGCTAAAATTTGGTGCAAACATTATATTCCTATTCAAATATTACAGAAAACGGAAGCAAATACTGTATGAAATATCTCTACCTTACCCTGTCCTTACATCAAGTGTCCTGTTCCTGAAGCACAAAACCACGTTTAAG
This sequence comes from Pogona vitticeps, assembly GCF_051106095.1. Taxonomy (NCBI): domain Eukaryota; kingdom Metazoa; phylum Chordata; class Lepidosauria; order Squamata; family Agamidae; genus Pogona; species Pogona vitticeps. Next base: position 169,385,885 of record NC_135787.1, on the reverse strand, counting down.
AAGCTCCTTGCTGCAGGCTGTTTTCTTTTTCCAATTAATGGCTACTAATGCTTGTTTTTATGGTGACTTCATAGCTGTGCTAATAGGTACCCTAGAGGCTTTAATCAGTATCTACATGCCCCTACTATATGGGAACAAAAACAACCATATGTACAGCAGCTGACTCAGTGTATTTTGAATTATGCAACAGAGGCATACTAAAAATGTAACAAATATTTTAGTAGAATGGGCAGACGAAGATTACATAGAAGAAAGAGCGAGCTAAACTTTGCCTGATTGGTTAGGGGCACAATAGGAGCGTGTTTTAGGAATTTTATACAGTTTTTGACAAGATCTATCACCTACGAACACAGGGGTAGAAGTTCTCATGTCAATTCTGCAGCACCTGTATGTGAGTCCCATCTGTGAATGCAGGTCATAAATTTCTGAGGCCATTTACAGTTGTTTTCATTATTAGGAAGAACTAGGTTAGAACTTTTCTTCCGCATATCTAGTTTTCTCTGTCCAATAACTTCCTTTTTTAAAAAAGTATTCATTCATATGTCTTGTTTCATGTGTACAGCAATACAAGTATATCACTGTATCTGTTTGCTTATCACTGTTTGCGTGAATTAGTTCAAAGACAATATTAGTTTAATCTGCCTCCTAATGTTGATGACAGGCTCTTTCCACACTAAAGCTGATATGCATCCTTATCTCCTTAGGCTCTTCAGTAGTCTTCTAACATGTACTCTTTGGTTGGTTGCCAAGCAACTATTTTTTCCAGTCTCTGACATTTATACATGGGATTATCCTAGAGATGGGAAACATTTATTTGCAGATTATAACTCCTGGAATTCCACAACTGAAAAGCAGTGGACACGCCAACTGTGGGATTTTGGAAGTTCTAGTCCGAAAAATACATTTTCTTGTCTCTGGATTTCTGAGCAAGTGTGTTTCTATTATATTTGGATACCTAAAAGACTAATACAGTTTTAGTATACAAATTTGTGTCTCATTAATGAATTGCTGTTTAATATCATCAGTAACTGAAGTGGCTTTTTCTCTGTCAGGAATACTACTTCAAGCCAGCTACTTCTAGTATTTGATTGATCGAATTTATCTGCCTTTATTCATTGGAAGCTTTGCTAATTCTGTCTTTAGTTATCTTAGCTAAATAATTTTTCAAGGAGTTGAAGGCCAAATTAATTTTTTTTAATTTGAAATTTATTGAAAAGACCACTGTATATCAGAAATGGCTGGCCAGAATGCTCAATAGTTTATGCATCTAGCTGTGGAACCAGAGGTTTGTAGTTTGATTCCCCACTGGGCCTCTTGTGAGTAAATCCACCCTTGGGCAAGAGAGTGGCCTTAGGCAAGCTGCACAGTTCGAGTACATCCCAAAAGAAGGGAATGGTAAACTACTTCTGAGTATTCTGTATCTGAAGAACCCTGAATAGGGTTGCCATAGGTCAGAATTGACTTGACAGCACATGATTATTATTAAATTAGAAAAAAATTCTCTTATTTGACAGCAAACCTCAGTAAGTATGCTTCTTCTTGGCTCTAAGGCATAGATTCTTAACCTGCAATGTGTGGACTCTGGGGGGTGGGGGCTACGATGTCCTCACAGGGGGGTCTGCGCAGATCTGACAGATGGTTGTCCAATTTACTCTTGAAGGCCTCCAGAGTTTGAGTGCTCACCACTTCATTAGGTAATTGGTTCCATTTTCATACTACTCTAATGGTTAAGACGTTTTTCCTGATATTCTATGCTAGCTTTAATAAATAAGGCCATTTTAACAATTCACTTTTCATTTTTCTATTGTTATACACACTGCCTCCCACCATTGCTGTTCTAGTTTTTTTAACCTTCTAATATTTTAAGATGATGAGAAGTAAAGATGAGGTGAAGGTAAATGCAGATATTTTGGTAGCTATGTGGGTGATTTGTAGTAGATTAACAAAGCTTTATTTATTTATTACATTTATACTCCCGCCTATCTAATCGAATGACTACTCTAGGCGGCTTTCTGACTCACAGGTATTGAATGATAGCAGTATCGAAATGACTGCAGTTTTTATCATTAATTATACTGATAAAATGAGGTCTGTATATGTGTGTGTTTGTGCGCGTGCATTGTGAGTTGCATTCAGTTTTTGTGCCAAATAAATCTTTAGATTCAGATTTCTTGAACTATGAAATATATATCTTCTGTGTGAGTCTGTGGTGGGGCTAATGGAGACCTTGCATTCCTGAAATATGCCCCCTACCACTTTGGGGCCTTTATGTTATTCCTCAACAAGAGAAAAATTGTATGTTATGTGCTGCTGAGTCTTTACTTCCCATCTGCTACTAACATTCTACATACTTTCATTCAGAACTGTCTAGCTCTTTTATGAGGGGAAAAGTACCCGTTGCTTTCCCTCGTCACACTTGTCAATGTTTGTATTAGTTTCTCTCTTCTGCCCTTTTCTTTTAATTGAAACTAAGTCTATCTTCCATTCGATCCCACTATCTCCTGAGTCTGTTCAATGAGATCCTGACTTTTGTTCTACTATAAGACTCCTTCACCTATTGTAGCGGGTACCCCAGTCAGCACCTGCCTGTCACAAGGGAACCTTGGCAGGAGAGCCAATGAGGAGGATGGAAGGCAGGAGCAGGAGAGAAGGGGGGGTACAAAAGGAGGAGTCTGAAGGACAGAAGGAGTTTTGTGTGATATAAGTTTGGCAGAGTGTGAGATAGATAGGAGGAGTGTGAGAGTGGAGGAGTGTGAGACAGTGAGAGTAGAGTGAGAGGACAAACATAAAGATTGAGATCAGAGGTTCAAAGGGGATTGATTGAGGTAGATTGAAATCAGAGATCGGAAAATATATTGAAGTAATAGAAGAAGTTAAATTACAGCCTTGGTTATATATGTGATTTGCTTCCTGTGATTGACTCTGTTATTTTCAACTAATCATTAACCCCACCCTGATAAATAAATTTAATGTGTTTAATTAACTGGTGTGTCCTTGAAGTGATTGATGTTTAAAAGAAAACATCTGGTGGCAGTGTGAGGAAGATAGATGCAGCTTGCGTCTTTGTGAGGAACCAGAACATACTAAAAGTCCCAGAGAGGGCGTTGCGTCACACCTATCATCTTAGCAAAATTGGAATAATGCCTCTATTACATCACTTGAAAAACCAGTACTACTATTGAAGCTCTTTGAGGTTGGGCATGAAAACTAGCATCTCATGTTCTCCCATTAAGGAGAGGGGCCAGGTCTGTCATTATTCATTGACTCAGGCTAAAGTTCTTTGCTAAGGAAAAATGTTGAGTTCCCAGCTGTCCACCACTGTTGCCCTCTTGCTTTGCCAAAAGCCATTCCTGCCCCTGTGCTTCCACTGAATACAATTTCTCTTGTTTTTCTTTACCTGTAATCAGTGATGGTGACAGCAGCAGCAGTGGAGGAAAGTAATAAAGTGAGTGGGAAGGTTATCCTTTTCCCTCTCTTCTCCCCACCAGTCTGTTGTGTTAGTTGCCAGGTGTGCTGGAAAATCATGAGAGATACAGTTCTTCCAAAGGTTGTTCCAATTAACCTAAGATGACACTCATCTTCATTAAAAACACTACAAAAGTTAGACTGCTAGGAAAGAGCACACAGTGTGTACATTCCTCATGCCTAACAAAATCTGTTCACATGCTCTGGTTCAGTGCTAGTGTGGGAAGAATCCACAATGTGTTCTTATTTCACATGGCCTTAATGAAATGGTCCAGGTTTTGTTGACTGCAGCCAACAAAAATGACAAATGCAGTCCAACACATTTGGAGGGGTACTGTTTGCCCACCTCTAGCTTAGATCTTTCGATATTACAGTACTGGAAATTTGTATGGGAGACACTCTGCAGTTGCTTCCATCGGAAGAGTTGTTTAATTTAAGACCCATGTCATGCATGGAAAACTTCCTAGATGGAAAACTCATTTTTGTTGGGGGGAAAGTGTAAGAGTCAAGAGTAAAGAATGACCTTTTAATGCTGCATGCATATCACTGTTGCTGAGTGTATTATATATAAAAAGTAGCCAGTTGCAACTTTCTAGCTGGTTCATTGTGCTTAACCACAGGTGTCAGGACACATATTTTCACTGAAGAAGTACCCGAAGCAGCCACATATGCTGTAGAACAATATGGCTATATAGGCAAGAGAGGAGTAGTTATAATGTATATACATACAGGTCTTTATCTTTATGCTTGAAATATTCTTTCCCCTTTCTGTTTGTGAGATACGAATGCACTTCTGTATTTTGAAGTCTGAGCTAAATGCCTTAGGCTTGTTGCTTCATTGGACATCTGTCAGTTTGTTGTGATTGAGGAAGAGAACTTACAGAAGAGTGTCTCAGTGTCAGAGCTTGCAGAAATCATGAAGAAACAAGCCAATACGTACTATGGACCCTCTGATTAAACTCAAAATGCAAAGAAAAATGCTCACTTTATTTACTATGATATGATTTACTACTATTATATTAAGCACAATAAGGAAACGGGCTCTCGGATTTGAGAAACTAATATAGTGCAACCCTGTGAGAGAAATGCCAGTTTGCAATAAGGATTGGCAGGGAAATTGAGGGAGGGAGAAGAGAAGCAACAGAAGGAAAAAGAAAAGGGGGAGAGGCTAGAAACCCAAGAGTTTCTAACCAAGGCAAAGCTGTCCAAGCTGAATGACTGGAGGGAAGAGAGAGAGGAAGAGAGAAAATCCTTGCCCCAAAAACAAAAAAACAAAAACAAAAGTACAACAATAAATATGTATATGGCAATCCAATGTAGAAACAATGCTTCTAAGTAAGTAGCCTTCCTCATTTGTTTTAATATGTGCATGCTTTTCCATATGTGTCATCTGCATTGAAGAGACTGGTTAATTGTTTGCAGATGAAGATGTGTGGATCAGGGAACCCACACTCAAAAAAAAAGTGTGAAAAGAAAGTAGTGGGGAAAATGAAATGAATATCAGCACCTCAAATAGCCCTAGAAGTAATGGCAAAAGATAGAGGATGCTATGTCAGGGGTTAGATCCAATGCTACTGTAATAGTATCAGACTAGAGCCTGGAATGATGAAACCCACTGCCCACTACGTAACAATCTCTCTTGTAAAGGTTGTAAATTCATCAGTCTCTTTCGGTTAATGAAAAATCTCTATAGTGACTCTTCTTTAGAGTTAACTGTAGGACTAGCAGGGTAAGTCATTAGCAAGTTGGTTTACAAGGACAGGTCAATAGCTGTGACATTCACTGGGTGAACTTCGGGTTGGTTAGTCTTTCAGCTTGACCTACCTCTGAGGGTTGTTGTGAAGATAAAGCAGATAGGAGGGAAGACATGTACTCTATCATGAGTTCACTGAAGAGGAGACAGGATAGAATGGTATCAAATGTGTAGACAGCATTGCTGAAAGCATCTTTCTGTGTGTGCATGTATGCGTATGCGCACACAAGGACACACCATTTTAAGTAGATTTGTTAACGCATGCAAGAAGGAGAGCAAATATTATGGACAAAAGGCTATGAGCTCTATCAGGAAACAAATACAGTCCTGCAGAACCCTCTACTTATTTATTCTGAAGAAGGTACTTGAAGCACCACTGTCTCTCCCAGTAGAAAGAAGCAATAACCTATCATTTAATTTAACCTATTTGGCTTGTATTAATTTATTTATTTTTGTCGTGTTTTAATATTGTTGTTTATACTGTTGCTGTTTCTGATACTACAGCATAGTTTGGTGAATCATTGTTTTATATGAACCACTGTTTTGGTTATTAATGTTGATGATGTGTTATTTAAGGTTTGTACGTAGCCCAGCAAGTCACTTTGATGGGTGAATGATAGTATAGAAATTATTTTAATATATATGATAAAAGATGCAATGGCTGAAATCCAGTAGTAGGTTGCAGCTGGAGTAGGCCCATTGAATCAATACAACTTACTGAGGAAGTGACACACCAAATTCCCACTAATTCAGTGGGCCTACTCTAGCTGCATCTTACTACTGGATTTCAGCCAGTGTGTGTTAAATGCTTTGAACACTTCAAAGTGCTATATAAATCCTAAGTGCGACAATGGTCATTTAAAAACATGGACTGCAACTTCTCTCGTGATTGCATTTGACTAGGAGTCCCAATTAATGAGAAACATACTGAATTTAACAATATGCTGGCAAACCAATCTGTGAGTGGGCACAAAGGTCATGTGCCCACTCACAGATTGGGTAGTGATTTAATATCAGCCGAACCACCAATTTTACTACTATGTGCCATGTGCTGGAAAACTGTGCAGGCAGAGTTGAATGTGAATGGAAGCTTCTCTGTCTTAATCCAATAAAATATAGTTTGCACATGTTGCCTAGAAAATATGACATACTGAAAACTCAAGATCATGAGCTGGGAAACAGCAAAATAATGAGTCACCCAAGAGCTTATTCATCTCCATACAGATCAGAAGTTACTGGCCACATTCCAGATGTTGCTGTTACTTAATTGAGACTCATCAATGGGACCAATTACCTCAGGAGGTGGTGGGTGCTCCAACGCTGGAGGCATTCCAGAGAATATTAGTCAGATGTACTTTGGTTCATATTTCATCATTGAGCAAGGGGTTGGACTCAATGGCCTTATAGGCCCCTTCCAACTACATTATTCTGTCTGATCGTCTTCCCATGTACTATGGACAAGGATGTGTCTCTTGGAAGCCATGAGTACCAGTTGTACCTTATTCTGTAAAACTTCCAAGGAGAACTTATGATTTCTTGCACAGTATTTGGCATTCATCAAAATATTAACAAGTACCTCTCTGGCTGCTGTTACAGGTCTGAGATTGGATCTCGTTTTACAGTAGGTGAGGGGTTGCAGCTTCCTGTACATGGATAATTTAGGATATTTCCATCACATTTTTAAACTTTTGAACCAAATTTATCATAGTTGTATCAGACAGTCTGTTCTTGCTATCTTCCAAATTTGGGGAAGTTTGGGCAAAGGGTTTTCAAGATATTCTTTTTTTAAAAGTAAAACTGTCCTCCCCCTCATTCAGAAATAGGCAACTGTAAATGTCCCCAGATTTAAAACAAATCACATATTTTGAAAAAACTAACCTTGTTTACCTTGAAACAGATAAGCAAGCCCACCTACTTTTTTTAAAAGAATCCAGGCTTCAGGGCCTGTGAAAAGGGGGGAATCAGTCATTTTGTTATAACACTGAGCATGTGTTGTACTAGCTAGCCAGCAGGACCTTCACAAAAGGAAACATTGTATGCATGCATAGGTGAGCATCTTGACTGCTGATATGGATGTCATAAACATTCAGGAAGCCCTTTGCCATGTAATATTTGACATCCTTCTTCTTACTGGCAACATGGACACAATATTGTTCAACAATATTGGGCCATTCCATTTCCTGGCATTTTGAATCATAGATACAGAAGCAGAATACAGTGGTTCCTCGCTTAACGGGTGCCCCGTTTAATGATAAAATCGTACACCGATGAACTCTTGCGACCGCATTGTGATGTTTTAAATGGGGAAAAATCACTTTGCGATGATTGGTACCCTGTTTTGCTTACCGATTATCGCAAAGCGATGATTTTCCCCCAGCAGTTCCAAAATGGCCACCGGGTTAAAAAAATGGCTGCCCGCTGTGTTTAGGGACGGATTCCTCGCTTACCGGCCAGCGAAAATGGCCGCCGTATGGAGGATCTTCACTTAAAGGTCAGTTTTAAGCCCATAGGAACGCATTGAATGGGTTTCAATGCATTCCTATGGGCTTTTTAAAATCGCATAGCGACGAAATTGCTTTGCAGCGATTTTTGCTGCACCGATTAACGTCGCTATGCGAGGCACCACTGTATCCTGAATTCATATTCCAGAAGTATTTTGAAGAACTGAGTATCTGTAGATTAGCCATCTAGCAAAATCAAATGCACCCCCTTCTGGATCTGCTGCATTAATGTAGCTTTGTAGCACTGTCCATCTGGGTAGTGATCAGTTTCTCTTTCTTTCTCTTGCTTGCATTAAAGAATGTTAAATTGCCAGACATCAGAATCCTGCTGAATATTGTGTGTATCGACAATGCGAACACAACTTTTATTGTAAGAAAGAGTGAAACGAATTCACCCTTGCAGCCATAGAGACTATGACTGAAAAGAACCTAGTAAGAACATGTTTTCAGCCCCTTCACCTGCAAACTACATTATGTTAAGCCTGCATGAACGTTAAATCACTCTTTTTGGGGTATAAAACATGGCATATGGCATGACACGCATTGTACTGGTCCCTTCTGCCCTACCATGTGTTCTTGACACAGAACTTAGCCAATTCCAGATCAGCTCTGATTTAATGCCATTAAAGATGGAAATGGGCTATTTATATCACTGGAGCAGAGCAGTTGCTAATTTCCCTGGTGACTAATATAGTTGCATTCCTGGAAGGCTTAATTTCTGAAACAATCTTTCATACTCATGTTTTTCCAGAGTGTGAATGCATTCTTCGGGAGAGAAAAAACTAGCCTGTTCAGTAAAGTACACCTCTTCACTTGTGACATAGCCAGTTTAATGCACGGAATAAAGAACCTGGACAGAGTCATACCAATATGGGCCAGAATACAGTTCAGGACAGATGGAGGAGAAATTTCCACCTGTGCTGCAATGAGAGATCTCCTTGTTTGCCAATTGCACAAAGTGGAGACTGCCCCTGGAATGGATGGGGCGTCTATTGATGCTTCTGTTTGTTCTGAAGGCAGTTTGGCCAAAGGAGATCCAAGTCACTTTCTTGTATACAGTGGAGTTTTGTACTGTTTAGGTGTAGCACTCTGTTGACTTTTTCCCTTTCCCCTTCCTAGGGATTGGCTGAAAGAGGCTGTGTACACATGGAAAGCATCCCCAGTTGCTGTCCCAGTTCCTTCTCCATGTCACTCTTAAGGGTCTGTCAAGTGGACTGGGATGTTATAAAATGGGGAGGAATAATGCTTTGCCATGTACATGGAAGTCTACACCAGTGTTTAATCAAAAACGTCTATATTATTTCCCTGTATTTGACAAAAAAGGACCTGTACTGAACATGCTGCCATTTCAGAAATATATTCAGCATGGCATCTGGGCTACTCCAATTTTCTGTTATGTTTTCTGTTGTGTATAAATGACATGTCACACAAATGTTTATTATTGGAATATTATTATCATTGGAATAATAAATGCTAATTATTGGAATAGCAACACAGAAAAAAGTACAGATTTCAAGCAAATTTCTTGCCCTTGTAAATAATTCTGGGGTTTTGTCTCATTTTGTATGTGGTTAACCAACACAAGGAGTCATAGAATCATAGAATAATTGAGCTGAAAGGGGCCTATAAGGCCATCAAGTCCAATCCCCTGCTCAGTGCTGGAATCCAAACCAAAGCATATTGTCCAGTGTGTTATCATGCTTGCAACGGCTTCCATGATTACTTGCCTTATTTCTGATCACAGATGTTTTGTCGTCACAAACATGACCCTGGAGAACATAGAAAGCTGCCCTCTATCATGTTAGCCCATTGGTCCATCACTCTCAATATTATCTACAAGAACTGGCAAGAGCTCTCTGTGGTTGGAGACTTATCTGTCTGTCTGTCTGTCTGTCTGTCTGTCTGTCTATCTATAATTTATATACTGTCCATTAGTGCAAAACGCTACTCTGAGAGGTTTACAACAATCGTTAAAACACACAGTATTAAATAATAATTGAACAAAAAAATTAAGATGTTAATAAAATTAACAACAAACGGCGCCAAGAACCACTTCCAATCTTATCTGAAGTTTCCATGATTGTCATTATGACTCCATATTCATTTTTTCCTGAGTTGCTGTATTTATCCCTGGCAGGCTTATCTTTCATAGTAGGAGACAATATTCTGGAAATCTGTGTAACAGTCAATAAAAGGCAGGATTTGAGGGGAACTGTGGCAACCTATCTTTCATAGATATGTGAATTAATTTCAATTGAGAAAAATGGTACTCAAGCCAACTTTGCTAGAGAAGCAAAGAGTAAACACATGACAATTCAGTGACATGAAAGAATTAATATATCACATATTCAAGTTGCATTTCTTTGTCCATATTCACCATTAAAATGCTCTGAGTATACTTTGTACCAAATTCTCCTTAATCTCTAACATTCATTTAGCAAATTCTTGTATTATTTTCAATGGTCCATTCCGCATATTATTTAAAATTAAAAACAGGAGTTTTTCATCATGTTTATCCTGGAAAAATGAGCCATTACAAAACAGACTGGAATGAAATTTTAGATGAAATTGTGTTTAAATATGGAACTTATTAAAAATACTTAACATTTCTGAGAACTGCAGGAAATTACTCTTAAAGCTGCTGAATTTCTTTTGCCGATTATAATGCCCCCTGAATTATCAGCAAGTTTTCCTCAGCTTCTTTATGTTAAATATTATTCTGTTTTAGAGAAGAACCAGGTACTCTAACACCCAGTTTCAGTTATATTAGTGTTTATCACATCTTCAGCTAGAGTGCCTGATTTTGAGAACAACTTCCTGCTCCATCAAAAGATTGTGTCCTAATACTTTGAATGCATTTTTGGTGTTGCTTTTGTTTATCGTATTTTAGTGTGGCATTCATTTGATCATTTTTAGTATGTGTTCACTTACTGTTTTTACATTTAAATATGGTCTTTTAATGATGTAAGCCGCCTTGTGTCCCTGTTAATGTGAAAGGTGGAGTATAAATAAATAAATATGTGGAGGAAAGGGATAGGGAGACATTTTATCCCACATAATAGCAGATTCTAGGATCACCCAATTAAGATGAATTGTGGTAGTGGAGGCCTAAGAATAGATGAAAAGAGGCATTCCTTCATGCCAAAAAAAAAAAAAAAAAAAGATACCAATAGATAGTGTTCTTAGCATTAGCAATCAAAATGCATTGTTAAAAGAATCCAGCTTTTTGTTATGTAAAGATGGAAGAAATCTGAAAATTCAGTGGCAATACACATAGGAGGTTTAGTTCTTCCCCTTTCATAGAGACAGGTAACATAATGAGTCTCTCTCGTTATGATAACCAGCTTATCCCCATGCATAGGAGTTAGCGTTGGGATTCTGTAACCAACTTTAGGGTTCCTTCCTTCTGCATTAGCCCTGAATGGATTTCATGATGCAAAGTTTTTTTGTTATGTCATGATTATCTGCTGTCAAGTTGCTTCCAATTTATGGCAACTCTAATCAATTTTCAAGTTTGCAAGATATTCGTGGAGCAGTTTGGCACTGTACCCTCTCAATAAGCTTCCATGGCCAAGTGGAGATTTGGATCAAAATCTCCAAAGTCGTAGCCTGGCACTATATCCCATTGGCTCCTGTGAGATTTTTATTTGTACCCAATTATGAAGTTCTGGATTGCTTGTAATTGCTCTAATTCCATATCCATAAACTCAGCACTAAACTGCTGGACTTTGCTAATTCTAAATATCCTTGTGCTGTGAGCACATGGCATTAGTTTTCAATAATAGAACTGAGATCACCAACCAATCATACAAAAAACCATATATTTTTTCCCCAGTGTTCCCCATTTCCAGCTTTATTATTATATAATAAAAACATGGTACAGTGGTGCCTCGCTTAACGGGCGCTCTGTTTAGTGACGAAATCGCTTAGCGATGACTTTTTCGGAGCGTTTTTGTGCTTTGTTTAGCTATAGTCCCTATGAGCGATTTTCGCTTAGCGATGGTTGGGACCATGCTTTGCATAGCGATTAAATTTTGGGTCCCCTGTTTCTCTTAACGATGGTTTAAACAGCCTCATGTTTGCTGTTTTTAAATGTTTTTCTGTTATTTATAAAGTTAAAGTTTACTGTTTAAAATGTTTGAAATCATAAAGTGCACTTAATAAACCCTTTGTTAACCAAATTTGACTTTGTTCTGACTCTTTTTTAATTTGTTGTTGTATTTTTTTCTCCATTGAGATGCACTGAATAAGTTTCAATGCATTTCAATTGGGGAACCGCGTTTCGCTTAGCGATGTTTCCTATGATGATTTTCGCTTAAGGACAGCAATTCGTTCCTATTGGAACGGATTATCCGGTTTTCAATGTATTTCAATGGGAAACCGCATTTCACTTAGCGGTGATTTTTTCGGAATGAATTAACATCGCTAAGTGAGGCACCACTGTACAGGGTTAAGGAAATGGACGAGGGTTTGGGGGAAGGGTAAAAATTACAGGGTGTGTTAGGAATTTCATATCTGTACATCATTACTATGGTATTTTCTTCTCGCTATACAATATTTGTTGTTGTTTAATTGTTAAGTCATGCCTGACCCTTTGTGACCCCATGGACCAGAGGACGCCAAGCCCTCCTGTCTTCCACTGCCTCCTGGAGTTTGGTCAAATTCATGTTGGTAGATTTGATGACACTGTCCAACCATCTTGTCCTCTGTTGTCCCCATCTCCTCTTGCCTTCAGTCCTTCCCAACATTGGGGTCTTTTCCAGAGAGTCTCCTCTTCTCATGAGATGGCCAAAGTATTGGAGTCTCAGCTTCAGGATCTGTTCTTCCAGTGAGCACTCAGGGTAGATTTCCTTCAGAATGGATACATTTGATCTCCTTGCAGTCCAAAGGACTCTCAAGATTCTCCTCCAGCACCACAATTCAAAAGCATCAAATCTTCAGCTGTCAGCCTTCTTTATAGTCCAGCTCTCACTTCCATACATCACTACTGGAAAACAATAGCTTTGGCTATCCTGACATGTCTCTGCTTTTTAAGATGCTGTCTAGGACTGTCATCGCTTTCCTCCCAAGCAGGAGTCTTTTAATTTCGTGGATGCTGTCACCATCTGCAGTGATCATGGAACCCAAGAAAGTAAAATCTGTCACTGCCTCCATATCTTTCCCCTCTATTTGCCAGCAGGTGATGGGTCCAGTGGTTATGATCTTAATTTTTTTGATGTTGACCTTTAGACCATTTTTTGCTCTCTCCTCTTTCACTCTCATTAAGAGGTTCTTTAATTCCTCCTCACTTTCTGCCATCAGAGTGGTATCATCTGCATATCGGAGGTTGTTGATATTTCTTCCGGCAATCTTAATTCCAGCTTCGGATTGCTCCAGTCCAGCCTATTTACTTTATCTGATTGTTCTCTTCAATCCAGGTGTAGATTGGCTCCCATTTTTTCTTATCTGTTTCACACATCCTATCTTTTAGTATATCTGTGAATGTGTCCATCCCTGCAATTTCCAGGATTTTTTTCCAAGTAATTGCCCTTCGTTGGTGTCCTTGATATCTTTCAGTATCTGGCATATAAAATTCTCATCACTGTCACAATAAGAAGTATTAAAGATATCTTCCGTTTATCAACTGAATCTGGCAAAATGTCTAGTAAAAAAGTTCTCTTATCAATGGAATTTTAATTGATAGAATCTTCTGTAATACAGAGATCTATCATAGGCACCACATTGCTTTATGTCCACTCCTATCTTATCACATTACAGTAGTACCTCACAAGATGATTACCCCGCAAAACATTTTTTTGCTAGACGTTGACTTTTTGTGATCTCTATAGCGGTTCGCAAAACGGTCTTTCCTATGGGGGATTTCGCTGGACGATGATTTGGTCCGTGCTTCACGGACCATTTTCCCCCCAAGATGACGATTTCTACAGCTGATTGGCAGCTCCACAAAATGGCTTCCCTATGGGCGATCTTTGCACAACGGGTGTTTTCAGGACCAAAGCTTCGCAAGACAGCGATTTAAACAGCTGATCGGCGCTTAGCAAAATGGCTTCCCTATGGGCGATTTTCGCTGGACGACGACTATTTTTTCCATTGGAATGCATTAAACGGGTATCAATGCATTCCAAGGGGGAAACGATTTTTGCTAGACAATGTTTTCGCTAAACAGCGATTTCAATGGAATGGATTAACATCGTCTAGCGAGGCACCACTGTATGGCCTTGTCACAGTGTCACATTTCCTACCTCTGCTCTGCTATGCATTCCTGACTGCTGCTGCTGGTAGGGCATAGCTTATAATAGTTACTTTTTTTGGACTATTGCACCAAGAATCTACCAGCCAGCATAGCATTTGCCTATTTTGGCCATGGGATTATAGAAGTTGTGATTGGAAAAGTGACTTTTCTGAGATATGAGGGCAAGATAAGTTAGGAAGAGCAAATGCACATGGTCATAACATGGGTAAGTGGCAGCTGCACAGTATAGATGGAGACAGCAAGTTTTTGCTTTAGCATTGTGCTTCCCAACTCATTAAGGCCCACCATCAAGATACAAGAATCAAAACTTATATATCAAAATTCTATTAGACCCAGAAGAACATTGAGTTTCTTCCTCTTCCTATAAAATGCTTTGTATATGATGACAATGTGTAGGAAGCAGAGGGAAACATGGAAGGAAAGCATCTGAACTATATCTTCTCCCTCACTCTTTTGACAGCTGGAAATGATGGATGTCTCAGAGCAGTAATAGCACCATTTTCTGGTTTTCATTCATTTCACTCCATAGAACCCAAGAGAAACAATTAATCTTCAATCTTGGAACAAGCCCTTTTGCCTTAGTTGAATTTCTGCTGTGATTCCTTCGGTTCCTGAAGTATTTCTTAGGAAAAAAATCAACTAGGTTGGTTGCATTTTAAAATTAAGGCTAGAAAAGGCAATAAAAAAAAGATTTATTGTGGGGGGGGGGGAGCCTGAACATGAAATTATACAGTCAAGGACATAGTCTGAATTAATAATAATGAATAGTACCATGAAGCTTATGTTAGGCATATCCTTAAATATATCCTCTCTGGGTGTATTTACCTGGATTTTTACTACCTCCACCTTCGAACAACATAACTGACATAAAGAAAGTAGGCAAGTGTTTTTCCTCTTATCTCCTGACATTGGTATTTAAGGACACCCAATGAAACCAAGTGACAAGAGATGGAAGACAAGGGAAACAAAGGTGGTAGCCTTTCAAATTCTATGGACTGCTGCCAGTAAAACTAAAAGATTTTTTTTAAGGAGAGATTAGGATAATCCTAGTGTCTCTTATTCCAGCACCTCAGTCTTCATAGTGGGGTTTATTTTCAATTTTGTATTTTGACTTAATATGGATCTTTCTCATTATACGTATAAGGAAAGATAGGTTGTGAGTGGTATCCAGAGAATTATTGGCCAATTTACCAGGGAGTACCTCCCACTGAACTCTGTGAAATTTACTCCTGAATAAACACATAGAATCAGCCTATGAATTAGCTTTTGTTTCCCATTGGCAGAGACCAGAGATGCTGGTATAATAGATCCATGGAGAAACTGATACTCGATCTTCTCTTCTCCTTTGCTTTACAAAAACTATTACTGGAGCATTTCAAGAGCACAGAAAAGGCTTGGCTTTCCTGAAGCTGTAATTCATTTTGTTAAATTCTGCTGAACTTATGACCTCTCAAATGTTTTTCCCCCAGTATCTCTTAATGGTGCCTTGATTGAATTACTGCTTTGTCAACAGTGGATCTACAACGGTGTGGTTCATCTGGAAGGCAGCATGCACTGAAAACAAAGGAAGCAATGAATCAGAAAGCTCAATTTTCTGACCAGCTTATCTTTTTCTTCAAGTGACCCATGCATGTTGCAGCACTATTAGAAAGAAAGAAAGAAAGAAAGAAAGAAAGAAAGAAAGAAAGAAAGAAAGAAAGAAAGAAAGAAAATAATCCAGTTAGCCTCTGGTCATTGCACATAGGGTGTGGCTATTCCCCTCCCCCTTCTCTTCTCCAAGTTCGCTGTTGAAGGAAGCTTAATGGGTGATCTGCTTGTGTGGGCTGACTGCTTCTAGAAGTTTCCCCCTGAAGTCCAGCCTGGTCAAGGAGAAGTGAAGCAGCTCCAGAGCTGTTGAAGAGGTGTCTACCATT